>NW_027513495.1:132825-183485 GCF_048772815.1 Callospermophilus lateralis
AAAGTACTTTCATTGAGAGGGATTGCCAAGCTTCCAATAAAATACGAGTTTCCGAAATACCAGCAAATATTTTTTGCCCCAATCTTCATGATACGTGGTGGTACTGACAAGTCCACAAATCCCACTTTGCTCGCCAAATTTTGTTCTTCTTGGCTGAAGCGTTCGTATGCAGTAGCAGTTTTCATTTTTAGGTTGCACTCTGTTCTCTCCTATATTGATAGATGAATTTGGAACTCTAAATCCAACATGGTTTGTAGTAGCTCTTTGAAACTTGACAAAATAAAGGAGTTTTCAGTTTTGTCTCTATTATTTCTTTCCGTTTCATGTAGCCCTAAGCAGAGACTGAGGAAAAGCATTTTCATTAAAAGGGGTTGCCAAGCTTCCAAGAAATTACGAGTTTCCGAAATACCAGCAAATATTTTTTCACCCAATGTTGATGATACTTGGTGGTAATGATCAGTACACAAATCCCACTTGGCTCACCAAATTTTGTTCTTCTGGGTTGAAGCGTTCGTCTACAGTAGCAGTTTTTATATTTAGGTTTCACTCTGTTCTCTCCTATATAGGTAGATGAATTTGGAACTCTAAATCCAACATGGTTTGTAGTAGCTCTTTGAAACTTGACAAAATAAAGGAGTTCTAAGTTTTGTCTCTATAGTTTGTTTCCTCTTCAAGTAGCCCTAGGCACAGATGGTGGAAAAGCACTTTCATTGAGAGGGTTTGCCAAGCTTCTAAGATATAACGAGTTTCCGAAATGCCAGCAAATATTCTTTAACCCAATGTTGATGATACTTGGTGGTAATGATCAGTACACAAATCCCACTTGGCTCACCAAATTTTGTTCTTCTAGGTTGAAGTGTTCGTCTACTGTAGCAGTTTTTATATTTAGGTTTCCCTCTGTTCTCTCCTATATAGATAGATGAATTTGGAAGTCTAAATCCAACATGGTTTGCAGTAGCTCTTTGAAACTTGACAAAATAAAGTAGTTCTCTGTTTTGTCTCCATTTTTAGTTTTCTTTTCAAGTAGACCTAGGCACAGACTGTGGAAAAGCACTTTCATTGAAAGGGGTGGACAAGCTTAAGAGAAATAACAAGTTTCCGAAATACCAGCAAATATTTTTTCACCGAATATTGATGATACTTGGTGGTAATGATCAGTACACAAATCCCACTTGGCTCACCATATTTTGTTCTTCTAGGTTGAAGCGTTCATCTACAGTAGCAGTTTTTATATTTAGGTTTCCCTCTGTTCTCTCCTATATAGATAGATGAATTTGGAACTCTAAATCCAACATGGTTTGCAGTAGCTGTTTGAAACTTGACAAAATAAAGTAGTTCTCTGTTTTGTCTCCATGTTTTGTTTCCTTTTCAAGTAGACCTAGGCACAGACTGTGGAAAAGCACTTTCATTGAGAGGGGTTGCGAAGCTTTCAAGAAATTACGAGTTTCTGAAATACCAGCAAATATTTTTTCACCCAATATTCATGATACTTGGTGGTATTGATCGGTTCCCAAATCCCACTTGGCTGACCAAATTTTGTTCTGCTAGGTTGAAGCGTTCGTCTACAGTAGCAGTTTTTATATTTAGGTTTCCCTCTGTTCTCTCCTATATAGAAAATGAATTTGGAACTCTAAATCCAATATGGATTGTAGTAGCTCTTTGAAACTTGACAAAATAAAGGAGTTCTCAGTTTTGTCTCTATGATTTGTTTTCGCTTCAAGTAGCCCTAAGCAGAGACTGTGGAAAAGCACTTTCATTGAGAGGGGTTGCCAAGCTTCCAAGAAATTACGAGTTTCTGAAATACCAGCAAATATTTTTTCACCAAATATTCATGATAATTGGTGGTTGATCGGTTCCCAAATCCCACTTGGCTCACCAAATTTTGTTCTGCTAGGTTGAAGCGTTCGTCTACAGTAGCAGTTTTTATATTTAGGTTTCACTCTGTTCTCTGCTATATAGATAGATGAATTTGGAACTCTAAATCCAACATGGTTTGTAGGAGCTCTTGGAAACTTGACAAAATAAAGGAGTTCTCAGTTTTGTCTCTATGGTTTGTTTCCTCTTCAAGTAGTCGTAGACACAGACTGTGAAGAAGCACTTTCATTGAGATGCGTTGCCAAGCTTCTAAGAAATAACGAGTTTCCGAAATACCAGCAAATATTATTTAACCCAATGTTGATGATACTTGGTGGTACTGATCAGTACACAAATCCCACTTGGCTCACCAAATTTTGTTCTTCTACGTTGAAGTGTTCGTCTACTGTAGCAGTTTTTATATTTAGGTTTCCCTCTGTTCTCTCATATGTAGATAGATGAATTTGGAACTCTAAATCCAACATGGTTTGCAGTAGCTCTTTGAAACTTGACAAAATAAAGTAGTTCTCAGATTTCTTTCCATGTTTAGATTCCTTTTCAAATAGACCTAGGCACAGACTGTGGAAAAGCACTTTCATTGAAAGAGGTTGCCAAGCTTCTAAGAAATAACAAGTTTCCGAAATACCAGCAAATATTTTTTCACCGAATATTGATGATACTTGGTGGTAATGATCAGTACACAAATCCCACTTGGCTCACCAAATTTTGTTCTTCTAGGTTGAAGCGTTTGTTTACAGTAGCAGTTTTTATTTTTAGGCTTCACTCATTTCTCTCCTATATAGTCAGATGAATTTGGAACTCTAAATCCAATATGGTTTGTAGTAGCTTTTTGAAACTTGACAAAATAAACGTGTTCTCAGTTTTGTCTCAATGATTTGTTTCCGCTTCAAGTAGCCCCAAGCAGAGACTGTGGAAAAGCACTTTCATTGAGAGGGGTTGCCAAGCTTATAAGATATAACGAGTTTCCGAAATACCAGCAAATATTTTTTCACCCAATATTCATGATACTTGGTGGTATTGATCGGTTCACAAATCCCACTTGGCTCACCCAATTTTGTTCCGCTAGGTTGAAGCATTCGTCTACAGTAGCAGTTTTTATATTTAGGTTTCACTCTGTTCTCTGCTATATAGATAGATGAATTTGGAACTCTAAATCCAACATGGTTTGTAGTAGCTCGTTGAAACTTGACAAAATAAAGGCGTTCTCAGTTTTGTCTCTATGGTTTGTTTCCTATTCAAGTAGTCCTAGGCACAGACTGTGGAAAAGCACTTTCATTGAGAGGAGTTGCCAAGCTTCTAAGAAATAACGAGTTTCCAAAATAGCAGCAAATATTTTTTCACCGAATCTTGATGATACTTGGTGGTAATGATCAGTACACAAGTCCCACATGGCTCACCAAATTTTGTTCTTCTAGGTTGAAGCGTTCGTTTACAGTAGCAGTTTTTATTTCTAGGTTTCACTCTGTGCTCTACTATATAGATAGATGAATTTGGAACTCTAAATCCAACATGGTTTGTAGTAGCTCTTTGAAACTTGACAAAATATAGGAGTTCTTAGTTTTGTTTCTATGGATTGTTTCCTCTTCAAGTAGCCCTGGGCCCTGCCTGTGGAAAAGCACTTTCATTGAGAGGGGTTGCCAAGCTTTCAAGAATTTATGAGTTTCCGAAATACCAGCAAATATTTTTTCACCCAAACTTGTTGATACTTGGTGGTAATGATCGGTACACAAATCCCACTTGACTCACCCAATTTTGTTCTTCTAGGTTGATGCGTTCGTTTACAGTAGCAGTTTTTATTTTTAGGTTTCACTTTGTTCTCTCCTATATAGATCGATGAATTTGGAACTCTAAATGCAACATGGTTTGTAGTAGCTCTTTGAAACTTGACAAAATAAAGGAGTTCTCAGTTTTGTCTCTATGGTTTGTTTCCTCTTCAAGTAGCCCTAGGCACAGACGGTGGAAAAGCACTTTCATTGAGAGGGGTTGCCAAGCTTCCAAGAAAATACGAGTTTCCGATATACCAGCAAATATTTTTTCCCCCAATCTTCATGATACGTGGTGGTACTGACAAGTCCACAATCCCACTATGCTCGTCAAATTTTTTTCTTCTATGTTGAAGCGTTCGTTTACAGTAGCAGTTTTTATTTCTAGGTTTCACTCTGTTCTCTCCTATATAGATAGATGAATTTGGAACACTAAATCCAACATGGTTTGAAGTAGCTCTTTGAAAGTTGACAAAATAATGAAGTTCTCAGTTTTGTCGCTATGGTTTGTTTCCTCTTCAAGTAGCCCTAGGCACAGACTGTGGAAAAGCACTTTCTATGAGAGGGGTTGCCAAACTTCTAAGAAATAATGAGTTTCCGAAATAAAAGCAAATATTTTTTCACCCAATGTTGATGATACTTGGTGGTAATGATCAGTACACAAATCCCACTTGGCTCACCAAATTTTGTTCTTCTGGGTTGAAGCGTTCGTCTACAGTAGCAGTTTTTATTTTTAGGTTTCACTCTGTCCTATCCTATATAGATAGATGAATTTGGAACTCTAAATCCAACATGGTTTGCAGTAGCTCTTTAAAACTTGACAAAATAAAGGAGTTCTCAGTTTTGTCTCTATGGTTTGTTTCATCTTCAAGTCGCCCTAGGCCTAGACTGTGGAAATTCACTTTCATTGAAAGGGGCTGCCAAGCTTCCAAGAAATTACGAGTTTCCGAAATACCACCAAATATTTTTTCACCCAATGTTCATCATACGTTGTGGTAATGACAAGTACACAAATCCCACTTGGCTCACCAAATTTTGTTCTTCTAGGTTGAAACGTTCGTTTACAGTTTATATTTTTAGGTTCCCTCTGTTCTCTCCTAAATAGATAGATGAATTTGGAACTCTAAATCCAACATGGTTTGGAGTAGCTCTTTGAAACTTGACAAAATAAACGAGTTCTCAGTTTTGTCTCTATGGATTGTTTCCTCTTCAAGTAGCCCTAGCAATGACTGTGGAAAAGCAGTTTCATTGAGAGGATTTGCCAAGCTTCCAAGAAATTACGAGTTTCCGAAATACCAGCAAATATTTTTTCACTAAATATTCCTGATACTTGGTGGTATTGATCGGTACACAAATCCCACTTGGCTCACCAAATTTTGTTCTTCTAGGTTGAAGCATTTGTCTACAGTAGCAGTTTTTATATTTAGGTTTCACTCTGTTCTCTTCTATATAGATAGATGAATTTGGAACACTAAATGCAACATGGTTTGTAGTAACTCTTTGAAACTTGACAAAATAAAGGAGTTCTCAGTTCTTTCTCTATGGTTTTTTTCCTCTTCAAGTAGCCCTAGGCACAGACGGTGGAAAAGCACTTTCATTGAGAGGGGTTGCCAAGCTTCCAAGAAAATACGAGTTTCCGAAATACCAGCAAATATTTTTTCCCCCAATCTTCATGATACGTGGTGGTACTGACAAGTCCACACATCCCACTTTGCTCGCCAAATTTTGTTCTTCTAGGCTGAAGCGTTCGTATACAGTAGCAGTTTTCATTTTTAGGTTGCACTCTGTTCTCTCCTATATTGATAGATGAATTTGGAACTCTAAATCCAACATGGTTTGTAGTAGCTCTTTGAAACTTGACAAAATAAAGGATTTTTCAGTTTTGTCTCTATTATTTGTTTCCGTTTCATGTAGCCATAAGCAGAGACTGTGGAAAAGGACTTTCATTGGAAAAGGTTGCCAAGCTTCCAATAAATTACGAGTTTCCGAAATACCAGCAAATATTTTTTCACCCAATGTTGATGATACGTGGTGGTAATGACAAGTACACAAATCCCACTTGGCTCACCAAATTTTGTTCTTCTATGTTGAAGCGTTCGTTTACAGAAGCAGTTTTTATTTTTAGGTTTCACTCTGTTCTCTCCTATATAGATACATGAATTTGGAACTCTAAATCCAACATGGTTTGTAGTAGCTCTTTGAAACTTGAAAAAATAAAGAAGTTCTCAGTTTTGTCTCCATATTTTGTTTCCTTTTCAACTAGACCTAGGCACAGACTGTGGAAAAGCACTTTCATTGAAAGGGGTTGTCAAGCTTCTAAGAAATAACGAGTTTCCGAAATACCAGCAAATATTTTTTCACCGAATATTGATGATACTTGGTTGTAATGATCAGTACACAAATCCCACTTGGCTCACCAAATTTTGTTCTTCTAGGTTGAAGCGATGGTTTACAGTAGGAGTTTTTATTTTTAGGATTCACTCTGTTCTCTCCTATATAGATAGATGAATTTGGAACTCTAAATCCAACATGGTTTGTAGGAGCTCTTTGAAACTTGACAAAATAAACGAGTTCTCAATTTTGTCTCTATGGATTGATTCCTCTTTAAGTAGCCCTAGGCACAGACGGTGGAACAGCACTTTCATTGAGAGGGTTTGCCATGCGTCTAAGAAATAACGAGTTTTTGAAATACCAGCAAATATTTTTTGACCCAATCTTGATGATACTTGGTGGTAATGATCAGTACACAAATCCCAATGGCTCACCAAATTTTGTTCTTCTAGGTTGAAGCGTTCGTTTACAGTAGTAGTTTTTATTTTTAGGTTTCACTCTGTTCTCTCCTATATAGATAGATGAATTTGGAACTCTAAATCCAACATGGTTTGTAGTAGCTCTTTGAAACTTGACAAAATAAACGAGTTCTCAGTTTTGTCTCTATGGATTGTTTCCTTTAAAGTAGTCCTAGCCACAGACTGTGGAAAAGCACTTTCATTGGGAGGGGTTGCCAAGCTTCTAAGAAATAACGAGATTCCGAAATACCAGCAAATATTTTTTCACCGAATCTTGATGATACTTGGTGGTAATGATCAGTACACAAATCCCCCTTGGCTCACCATATTTTGTTCTTCTAGGTTGAAGCGTTCGTTTACAGTAGCAGTTTTTATTTTTACGTTTCACTCTGTTCTCTCCTATATAGATAGATGAATTTGGAACTCTAAATCCAACATGGTTTGTAGTAGCTCTTTGAAACTTGACAAAATAAAGAGTTCTCAGTTTTGTCTCCATGTTTTGTTTCCTTTTCAAGTAGACCTAGGCACAGACTGTGGAAAAGCATTTTCATTGAAAGGGGTTGCCAAGCTTCTAAGAAATAACAAGTTTCCGAAATACCAGCAAATAGTTTTTCACTCAATCTTGATGATACTTGGTGGTAATGATCGGTAGATAAATCCCACATGGCTCAGCAAATTTTGTTCTTCTAGGTTGAAGCGTTCATCTACAGTAGCAGTTTTTATATTTAGGTTTCCCTCTGTTCACTCCTATATAGATAGATGAATTTGGAACTCTAAATCCAACATGGTTTCCAGTAGCTCTTTGAAACATGACAAAGTAAAGTAGTTCTTATATTTGTCTCCATTTTTTGTTTCCTTTTCAAGTATTCCTAGGCATAGACTGTGGAAAAGCACCTTCATTGAGAGGGGTTGCCAAGCTTCTAAGAAATAACGAGTTTCCGAAATACCAGCAAATATTTTTTCACCCAATCTTGATGATACTTGGTGGTAATGATCAGTACACAAATCCCACTTGGCTCACCAAATTTTGTTCTGCTAGGTTGAAGCGTTTGTTTACAGTAGCAGTTTTTATTTCTGGGTTTCACTCTGTTCTCTACTATATAGATAGATGAATTTGGAACTCTAAATCCAAAATGGTTTGTAGTAGCTCTTAGAAACTTGACAAAATGAAGGAGTTCTTAGTTTTGTCTCTATGGATTGTTTCCTCTTCAAGTAGCCCTAGGCCCTGCCTGTGGAAAACCACTTTCATTGAGAGGGGTTGCCAAGCTTTCAAAAAATTACGAGTTTCCAAAATACCAGCAAATATTTTTTCACCCAAACTTGTTGATACTTGGTGGTAATGATCGGTACACAAATCCCACTTGACTCACCCAATTTTGTTCTTCTACGTTGATGCGTTCGTTTACAGTAGCGGTTTTTATTTTTAGGTCTCACTTTGTTCTCTGCTATAAAGATAGATGAATTTGGAACTCTAAATGCAACATGGTTTGTAGTAGCTCTTTGAAACTTGACAAAATAAAGGAGTTCTCAGTTTTGTCTCTATTGTTTGTTTCCTCTTCAAGTAGTCCTAGGCACAGACTGTGGAAAAGCACTTTCATTGAGAGGGTTTGCCAAGCTTCTAAGAAATAACGAGTTTCCGAAATACCAGCAAATATTTTTTCACCCAATCTTGATGATACCTGATGGTAATGATCAGTACAAAAATCCCACTTGGCTCACCAAATTTTGTTCTTCTAGGTTGAAGCGTTCGTCTACAGTAGCAGTTTTTATATTTAGGTTTCACTCTGTTCTCTGCTATGTAGATAGATGAATTTGGAACTCTAAATCCAACATGGTTTGCAGTAGCTCTTTGAAACTTGACAAAGTAAAGTAGTTCTCAGTTTTGTCTCCATGTTTTGTTTCCTTTTCAAGTAGTCCTAGGCACAGAATGTGGAAAAGCCACTTCATTGAGAGGGGTTGCCAAGCTTCCAAGAAGTAACGAGTTTCCAAAATACCAGCAAATATTTTTTCACCCAATCTTGATGATACTTGGTGGTAATGATCAGTACACAAATCCCACTTGGCTCACAAAATTTTGTTCTTCTAGGTTGAAGCATTCGTTGACACTAGCACTTTTGATTTTTAGGTTTCACTCTGTTCTCTCCTATACAGATAAATGAATTTGGAACTCTAAATACAACATGGTTTGTAGTAGCTCTTTGAAACTTGACAAAATAAAGGACTTCTCATTTTTGTCTCTATGGATTGTTTCCTCTTCAAGTAGCCCTAGGCACTGACAGTGGAAATGCACTTTCATTGAGAGAGGTTGCCAAGCTTCTAAGAAATAACGAGTTTCCGAAATACCAGCAAATATTTTTTCACCCAATCTTGATGATCGGTACACAAATCCCACTTGGCTCACCAAGTTTTGTTCTTCTAGGTTGAAGCGTTCGCTTAGAGTAGCAGTTTTTATTTTTAGGTTTCACTCTGTTCTCTCCTATATAGACAGATGAATTTTGAACTCTAAATCCAATATGGTTTGTAGTAGGTTTTTGAAACTTGACAAAATAAAGGAGTTCTCAGTTTTGTCTCTATGATTTGTTTCCGCTTCAAGTAGTTCTTAGCAGAGACTGTGGAAAAGCACTTTCATTGAGAGGGGTAGCCAAGATTCCAAGAAATTACGAGTTTCCGAAATACCAGCAAATATTTTTTCACCCAATCTTGATGATACTTGGTGGTAATGATCAGTACACAAATCCCACTTGGCTCACCAAATTTTGTTCTTCTAGGTTGAAGCGTTCGCTTACAGTAGCAGTTTTTATTTTTAGGTTTCACTCTGTTCTCTACTATAAGGATAGATGAATTTGGAACACTAAATCCAACATGGTTTGTAGTAGCTCTTTGAAACGTGACAAAATAAAAGAGTTCTTAGATTTGTCTCTATGGATTGTTTCCTCTTCAAGTACCCCTAGGCCCTGCCTGTGGAAAAGCACTTTCATTGAGAGGGGTTTCCAAGCTTCCAAGAAATTACGAGTTTCCAAAATACCAGCAAATATTTTTTCACCCAATCTTGAAGATACTTGGTGGTAATGATTGTTATACAAATCCCACTTGACTCACCAAATTTTGTTCTTCTAGGTTGATTCGTTCGTTTACAGTAGCAGTTTATATTTTTAGGTTTCACTCTGTTCTCTTTTATATAGATAGATGAATTTGGAACTCTAAATCCAACATGGTTTGTAGTAGCTCTTTGAAACTTGAAAAAATAAAGGAGTTCTCAGTTTTGTCTCTATGGTTTGTTTCCTCTTCAAGTAGCCATAGGCAAAGACTGTGGAAAAGCACTTTCATTGAGAGGTGTTGCCAAGCTTCTAAGAAATAACGAGTTTCCGAAATACCAGCAAATATTTTTTCACCCAATCTTGATGATACTTGGTGGTAATGATCAGTACACAAATCCCACTTGGCTCACCAAATTTTGTTCTTCAAGTTTGAAGCGTTCGTTTACAGTAGCAGTTTTTATTTTTAGGTTTCACTCTGTTCTCTCCTATATAGATAGATGAATTTTGAACTCTAAATCCAACATGATTTGTAGTAGCTCTTTGACACTTGACAAAATAAAGGAGTTCTTACTTTTGTCTCTATGGATTGTTTCCTTTTCACGTAGCCCTAGGCCCTGCCTGTGGAAAAGCACTTTCATTGAGAGGGGTTGCCAAGCTTTCAACAAATAACTAGTTTCCGAAATAGCAGCAAATATTTTTTCACCCAAACTTGTTGATACTTGGTGGTAAGGATCGGTACACAAATCCCACTTGATTCACCAAATTTTGTTCTTCTAGGTTGATGCGTTCGTTTACAGTAGCAGTTTATATTTTTAGGTTTCACTCTGTTCTCTTTTATATAGATAGATGAATTTGGAACTCTAAATTCAACATGGTTTGTAGTAGCTCTTTGAAACTTGAAAAAATAAAGGAGTTCTCAGTTTTGTCACTATGGTTTGTTTCCTCTTCAAGTAGCCATAGGCACAGACTGTGGAAAAGCACTTTCATTGAGAGTTGTTGCCAAGCTTCTAAGAAATAACGAGTTTCCGAAGTACCAACAAATATTTTTTCACCCAGTCTTGATGATACTTGGTGCTGATGATCAGTACACAAATCACACTTGGCTCACCAAATTTTGTTCTTCTAGGTTGAAGCATTCGTCTACAGTAGCAATTTTTATATTTAGGTTTCCCTCTGTTCTCTCCTATATAGATAGATGAATTTGGAACTTTAAATCCAACATGGTTTTCAGTAGCTCATTGAAACTTGACAAAATAAACGAGTTCTCAGTTTTGTCTCCATGTTTTCTTTCATTTTCAAGTAGACCTAGACACAGACTGTGGAAAAGCACTTTCATTGAGAGGGGTTGCCAAGCTTCTAAAAAATAACGAGTTTCCGAAATACCAGCAAATATTTTTTCAACCAATATTCATGATACTTGGTGGTATTAATCGGTACACAAATCCCACTTGGCTCACCAAATTTTGTTCTGCTAGGTTGAAGCGTTCGCTTACAGTAGCAGTTTTTATGTTTAGGTTACAATCTGTTCTCTGCTATAGATAGATGAATTTGGAACTATAAATCCAACATGGTTTGTAGTAGCTCTTTGAAACTTGACAAAATAAAGGAGTTCTCAGTTTTGCCTCTATGGTTTTTTTCCTCTTCAAGTAGTCCAAGGCACAGACTGTGGAAAAGCACTTTCATTGAGAGGGGTTGCCAAGCTTCTAAGAAATAACGAGTTTACGAAATACCAGCAAATATTTTTTCACTGAATCTTGATGATGCTTGGTGTTAATGATCAGTACACAAATCCCACTTGGCTCACCAAATTTTGTTCTTCTAGGTTAAGGCGTTCGTTTACAGTAGCAGTTTTTATATTTAGGTTTCACTCTGTTCTCTCCTATATAGATAGATGAATTTGCAACTCTAAATTCAACATGGTTTGTAGTAGCTCTTTTAAACTTGACAAAATAAAGGAGTTCTCAGTTGTGTCTCTATGATTTTTTTCCTCTTCAAGTAGCCCCTGGCACAAACGGTGGAAAAGCACTTTCATTGAGAGGGGTTGCCAAGCTTCCAAAGAATTACGAGTTTCCGTAATACCAGCAAATATTTTTTCACCCAATCTTGGTGAAACTTGGTGGTAACGATCGGTACACAAATCCCACTTGACTCCCCAAATTTTGTTCTTCAAGGTTGATGCGTTTGTTTTCAGTAGCAGTTTTTATTTTTTGGTTTCACTCTGTTCTCTCCTATATAGATAGATGAATTTGGAACTCTAAATCCAACATGGTTTGTAGCATCTCTTTGAAAATTGAAAAAATAAAGGAGTTCTCAGATTTGTCTCTATGGTTTGTTTGTCTTCAAGTAGCCCTGGCACAGACTGTGGAAAAGCACTTTCATTGAGACGGGTTGCCAAGCTTCTAAGAAATAACGACTTTCTGAAATACCAGCAAATATTTTTTCACCCAATCTTGATGATACTTGCTGGTAATGATCAGTACGCAAATGCCAGTTGGCTCACCAAATTTTGTTCTTCTAGGATGAAGCGTTCGTCTACAGTAGCAGTTTTTATATTTAGGTTTCACTCTGTTCTCTGCTATATAGATTGATGAATTTGGAACACTAAATTTAACATGGTTTGTAGTAGCTCTTTGAAACTTGACAAAATAAAGTAGTTCTCAGTTTTGTCTCTATGTTTTGTTTCCTCTTCAAGTAGTCCTAGACACAGACTGTGGAAAAGAACTTAAATTGAGAGGGGTTGAAAAGCTTCTAAGAAAAGAGTTTCCGAAACACCAGCAAATATTTTTTCACCGAATCTTGATGATACTTGGTGGTAATGATCGGTACACAAATATCACTTGGCTCACCAAATTTTGTTCTTCTAGGTTGAAGCGTTCGTCTAGAGTAGCAGTTTTTATATTTAGGTTTCACTCTGTTCTCTGCTATATAGATAGATGAATTTGGAACACTAAATCCAACATGGTTTGTAGTAGCTCTTTGAAATTTGACAAAATAAAGGAGTTCTCAGTTTTGTCTCTATGGTTAGTTTCCTCTTCAACTAGCCCTAGGCACAGACTGTGGAAAAGCACTTTCATTGAGAGGGGTTTCCAAGCTTCTAAGAAATAACGAGTTTCCGAAATACCAGCAAATATTTTTTCATCCAATCTTGATGATACTTGGTGGTGATGATCAGTACCCAAATCCCAGTTGGTTCACCAAATTTTGTTCTTCTAGGTTGAAGCATTCGTCTACAGTAGCAGTTTTTATTTTTAGGTTTCACTCTGTTCTCTGCTATATAGATAGATGAATTAGGAACTCTAAATCCAACATGGCTTGTAGTAGCTCTTTGAAACTTGACAAAATAAAGGAGTTCTCAGTTTTGTCTCTATGATTTGTTTCCGCTTTAAGTAGCCCTAAGCAGTGACTGTGGAAAGGCACATTCATTGAGAGGGATTGCCAAGCTTCCAAGAAATTACGAGTTTCCGAAATACCAGCTAATATTTTTTCACCCAATCTTGATGATACTTGGTGGTAATGATCAGTACACAAATCCCACTTGGCTCACCAAATTTTGTTCTTCTAGGTTGAAGCGTTCGTCTACAGTTTCAGTTTTTATGTTTAGGTTTCACTCTGTTCTCTCATATATAGATAGATGAATTTGGAACTCTAAATCCAACATGGTTTGTAGTATCTCTTTGAAAATTGACAAAATAAAGGAGGTCTCTGTTTTGTCTCTATGGTTTGTTTCCTCTTCAAGTAGCCCTGACACAGACTGTGAAAAGCACTTTCATTGAGACGGGTTGCCAAACTTCTAAGAAATAACGAGTTTATGAAATACCAGCAAATATTTTTTCAACCAATCTTCATAATACTTGGTGGTAAGTACAAGTACAGAAATGCCCCTTGGCTCACCAAATTTTGTTCTTCCAGGTTGTAGCATTCGTCTACGGTAGCAGTTTTTATTTTTAGGTTTTCTCTGTTCTCTCCTATATAGATAGATGAATTTGAACTCTAAATCCAATACTGTTTGTAGTCGCTCTTTGAAACTTGACAAAATAAAGGAGTTCTCAGTTTTGTCTCTATGATTTGTTTCCGCTTCAAGTAGCCCTAAGCAGAGGCTGTGGAAAAGCACTTTCACTGAGAGGGGTTGCCAAGCTTCCAAGAAATTACGAGTTTCCGAAATACCAGCAAATGTTTTTTCACCCAATCTTGATGATACTTGGTGGTAATGATCAGTACACAAATCACACTTGGCTCACCAAATCGTGTTCTTCTAGGTTGAAGCGTTCATCTACAGTAGCAGTTTTTATGTTTAGGTTTCACTCTGTTCTCTCGTATATAGATAGATGAATTTGGAACTCTAAATCCAACATGGTTTGTAGTGGCTCTTGGAAACGTGACAAAATAAAGGAGTTCTCAGTTTTGTCTCTATGGTTTGTTTCCTCTTCAAGTAGCCCCAGGCACAAACGGTGGAAAAGCACTTTCATTGAGATGGGTTGACAAGCTTCCAAGAAATTACGAGTTTCCGAAATACCAGCAAATATTTTTTCACGAAATCTTGATGATACTTGGTGGTAATGATCGGTACACAAATCCCACTTGACTCACCAAATTTTGTTCTTCTAGGTTGAAGCATTCATCTACAGTAGCAATTTTTATTTTTAGGTTTCACTTTGTTCGCTCCTATATAGATATATGAATTTGGAACTCTAAATCCAACATGGTTTGTAGTATCTCTTTGAAAATTGACAAAATAAAAGAGGTCTCAGATTTGTCTCTATGGTTTGTTTCCTCTTCAAGTAGCGCTGGCAGAGACTGTGGAAAAGCACTTTCATTGAGACGGGTTGCCAAGCTTCTAAAAATAACAAGATTATGAAATACCAGCAAATATTTTTTCAACCAATCTTGATGATACTTGGTGGTAAGGACAAGTACAGAAATCCCACTTGGCTCACCAAATTTTGTTCTTCTAGGTTGAAGAGTTCGTCTACAGTAGCAGTTTCTATTTTTAGGTTTCACTCTGTTCTCTCCTATATAGATAGATGAATTTGGAACTCTAAATCCAACATGGTTTGTAGTATCTCTTTGAAAATTGACAAAATAAAGGAGTTCTCAGTTTTTTGTCTATGATTTGTATCCGCTTCAAGTAGCCCTAAGCAGTGACTGTGGAAAAGCACATTCATTGAGAGGGGTTGCCAAGCTTCCAAGAAATTACGAGTTTCCGAAATACCAGCAAATATTTTTTCACCCAATCTTGATGATACTTGGTGGTAATAATCAGTACACAAATCACACTTGGCTCACCAAACTTTTTTCTTCTAGGTTGAAGCGTTCATCTACAGTAGCAGTTTTTATGTTTAGGTTTCACTCTCTTCTCTCATATATAGATAGGTGAGTTTGGAACTCTAAATCCAATATGGTTTGCAGTGGCTCTTTGAAACTTGACAAAATAAAGTAGTTCTCAGTTTTGTCTCTATGTTTTGTTTCCTCATGTAGTCCTAGGCACAGACTGTGGAAAAGCACTTTCATTGAGAAGGGTTGCCACGCTTCTAAGAAATAACGAGTTTCCGAATTACCAGCAAATATTTTTTCATCCAATCTTGATGATACTTGGTGGTGATGATCAGTACACAAATCCCACTTGACTCACCAAATTTTGTTCTTCTAGGTTGAAGCATTCGTCTACAGTAGCAATTTTTATTTTTAGGTTTTACTCTGTTGTCTCCTATATAGATAGTTGAATTTGGAACTCTAAATCCAACATGGTTTGTAGTAGCTCTTTGAAACTTGAAAAAATAAAGGAGTTCTCTGTTTTGTCTCTATGATTTGTTTCTGCTATAAGTAGCCCTAAGCAGTGACTGTGGAAAGGCACATTCATTGAGAGAGGTTGCCAAGCTTCCAAGAAATTACGATTTTCCAAAATACCAGCAAATATTTTTTCACCCAATCTTGATGATACTTCTTGGTAATGATCAGTACACAAATCCCACTTGGCACATGAAATTTTGTTTTTCTAGGTTGAAGCATTCGTCTACAGTAGCAGTTTTTATGTTTAGGTTTCACTCTGTTCTCTCGTATATAGATATATGAATTTGGAACTCTAAATCCAACATGGTTTCTAGTGGCTCTTGGAAACTTGACAAAATAAAGGAGTTCTCAGTTTTGTCTCTATGGTTTGTTTCCTCTTCAAGTAGCCCCAGGGACAAACGGTGGAAAAGCACTTTCATTGAGAGGGGTTGCCAAGCTTCCAAAAAATTACGAGTTTCCGAAATACCAGCAAATATTTTTTCACCCAATCTTGATGATACTTGGTGGTAATGATCGGTACACAAATCCCACTTGACTCACCAAATTTTGTTATTCTAGGTTGATGCGTTCATTTTCAGTAGCAATTTTTATTTTTAGGTTTCACTCTGTTCTCTCCTATATAGATAGATGAATTTGGAACTCTAAATCCAACATGGTTTGTAGTATCTCTTTGATAATTGACAAAAAAAAGGAGGTCTCAGTTTTGTCTCTATGGTTTTTTTCCTCTTCAAGTAGCCCTGGCACAGACTGTGGAAAAGCACTTTCATTGAGACGGGTTGGCAAGCTTCTAAGAAATAACGAGTTTATGAAATACCAGCAAATATTTTTTCACCCAATCTTGATGATACTTGGTGGTAATGATCAGTACACAAATCCCACGTGGCTCACCAAATTTTGTTCTTCTAGGTTGAAGCATTCGTCTACAGTAACAGTTTTTATTTTTATGTTTTACTCTGTTCTCTCCTATATAGATAGATGAATTTGGAACTTAAATCCAACATGGTTTGTAGTAGCTCTTTGAAACTTGACAAAATAAAGGAGTTCCCAGTTTTGTCACTATGATTTGTTTCCGCTTTAAGTAGCCCTAAGCAGTGACCGTGGAAAAGTACATTCATTGAGAGGGGTTGCCAAGCTTCCAAGAAATTACGAGTTTCCTAAATACCAGCAAATATTTTTTCACCCAATCTTGATGATACTTGGTGGTAATGATCAGTACACAAATCCCACTTGGCTCACCAAATTTTGTTCTTCTAGGTTGAAGCGTTCGTCTACAGTAGCAGTTTTTACGTTTAGATTTCACTGTGTTCTCTCCTATATAGATAGATGAATTTGGAACTCTAAAACCAGCATGGTTTGTATTGGCTCTTGGAAACTTGACAAAATAAAGGAGTTCTCAGTTTTGTCTCTATGGTTTGTTTCCTCTTCAAGTAGCCCCAGGCATAAACGGTGGAAAAGCACTTTCATTGAGATGGGTTGCCAAGCTTCCAAGAAATTACGAGTTTCCAAAATACCAGCAAATATTTTTTCACCCAATCTTGATGATACTTGGTGGTAATGATCGGTACACAAATCCCACTTGACTCACCAAATTTTTTTCTTCTAGGTTGATGCGTTCATTTTCAGTAGCAGTTTTTATTTTTAGGTTTCACTCTGTTCTCTCCTATATAGATAGATGAATTTGGAACTCTAAATCCAACATGGTTTGTAGTATCTCTTTGATAATTGACAAAAAAGGAGGTCTCAGTTTTGTCTCTATGTTTTTTTACCTCTTCAAGTAGCCCTGGCACAGACTGTGGAAAAGCACTTTCATTGAGACGGGTTGGCAAGCTTGTAAGAAATAACGAGTTTATGAAATACCAGCAAATATTTTTTCACCCAATCTTGATGATACTTGGTGGTAATGATCAGTACACAAATCCCACGTGGCTCACCAAATTTTGTTCTTCTAGGTTGAAGCATTCATTTACAGTAACAGTTTTTATTTTTATTTTTTACTCTGTTCTCTGCTATATAGATAGATGAATTTGGAACTCTAAATCCAACATGGTTTGTAGTAGCTCTTTGAAACTTGACAAAATAAAGGAGTTCTCAGTTTTGTCACTATGATTTGTTTCCGCTTTAAGTAGCCCTAAGCAGTGACTGTGGAAAGGTACATTCATTGAGAGGGGTTGCCAAGCTTCCAAGAAATTACGAGTTTAGTAAATACCAGCAAATAGTTTTTCAACCAATCTTGATGATACTTGGTGGTAAGGACAAGTACAGAAATCCCACTTGGCTCAACAAATTTTGTTCTTCTAGGTTGAAGAATTCGTCTATGGTAGCAGATTTTATTTTAGGTTTTACTCTGTTCTCTCCTATATAGATAGATAAATTTGAAAATCTAAATCCAACATGGTTTGTAGTAGCTCTTTGAAACTTGACAGAATAAAGGAGTTCTCAGTTTTGTCTCTATGATTTGTTTCTGCTTCAAGTAGCCCTAAGCAGAGACTGTGGAAAAGCACATTCATTGAGAGGGGTTGCCAAGCTTCTAAGAAATAACGAGTTTCTGAATTACCAGCAAATATTTTTTCACCCAATCTTGATGATACTTGGTGGTGAAGATCGGTACACAAATCCCACTTGGCTCACCAAATTTTGTTCTTCTAGTTTGAAGCGTTCGACTACAGTACCAGTTTTTATATTTAGGTTTCACTCTGTTCTCTCCTATATAGATAGATGAATTTGAACTCTAAATCCAATATGGTTTGTAGCAGCTCTTTGAAACTTGACAAAATAAAGGAGTTCTCAGTTATGTCTCTATGATTTGTTTCCGCTTCAAGTAGCCCTAAGCAGGACTGTGGAAATGCACTTTCACTGAGAGGGGTTGCCAATCTTCCAAGAAATTACGAGTTTCCGAAATACAAGCAAATATTTTTTCATCCAATCTTGATGATACTTGGTGGTTATTATCAGTACACAAATCACACTTGGCTCACCAAATTTTGTTCTTGTAGGTTGAAGCGTTCACCTACAGTAGCAGTTTTTATGTTTAGGTTTCACTCTGTTCTCTCGTATATAGATAGATGAATTTGGAACTCTAAATCCAACATGGTTTGCAGTGGCTCTTGGAAACGTGACAAAATAAAGGAGTTCTCAGTTTTGTCTCTATGGTTTGTTTCCTCTTCAAGTAGCCCCAGGCACAAACGGTGGAAAAGCACATTCATTGAGAGGGGTTTCCAGGCTTCTAAGAAATAACGAGTTTCCGAAATACCAGCAAATATTTTTTCATGCAATCTTGATGACACTTGGTGGTAATGATCAGTACACAAATCCCACTTGGCTCACCAAATTTTGTTCTTCTAGTTTGAAGCGTTCGTCTACAGTAGCAGTTTTTATGTTTAGGTTTCACTCTGTTCTCTCCTGTATAGATAGATGAATTTGGAACTCTAAATCCCACATGGTTTGTAGTGGCTCTTGGAAACTTGAAAAAATAAAGGAGTTCTCAGTTTTGTCTCTATGGTTTGTTTCCTCTTCAAGTAGCCCCAGGCACAAACGGTGGAAAAGCACTTTCATTGAGAGGGGTTGCCAAGCTTCCAAGAAATTACGAGTTTCCGAAATACCAGCAAATATTTTTTCACCCAAACTTGATGATACTTGGTGGTAATGATCAGTACACAAATCGCACTTGGCAAACGAAATTTTGTTCTTCTAGGTTGAAGCGTTCGTCTACAGTAGCAGTTTTTATGTTTCGGTTTCCCTCTGTTCTCTCGTATATAGATATATGAATTTGGAACACTAAATCCAACATGGTTTGTAGTGGCTCTTGGAAACTTGACAAAATAAAGGAGTTCTCAGTTTTGTCTCTATGGTTTGTTTCCTCTTCAAGTATCCCCAGGCACAAACGGTGGAAAAGCACTTTCATTGAGAGGGGTTGCCAAGCTTCCAAAAAATTACGAGTTTCCGAAATACCAGCAAATATTTTTTCACCCAATCTTGATGATACTTGGTGGTAATGATCGGTAAACAAATTCCACTTGACTCACCAAATTTTGTTATTCTAGGTTGATGCGTTCGTTTTCAGTAGCAGTTTTTATTTTTAGGTTTCAATCTGTTCTCTCCTATATAGATAGATGAATTTGGAACTCTAAATCCAACATGGTTTGTAGTATCTCTTTGATAATTGACAAAATAAAGGAGGTCTCAGTTTTGTCTCTATGGTTTTTTTCCTTTTCAAATGGCCCTGGCACAGACTGTTGAAAAGCACTTAAATTGAGACGGGTTGGCAAGCTTCTAAGAAATAACGAGTTTATGAAATATGATTTGTATCCGCTTCAAGTAGCCCCAAGCAGTGACTGTGGAAAAGCACATTCATTGAGAGGGGTTGCCAATCTTCCAAGAAATTACGAGTTTCCGAAATACAAGCAAATATTTTTTCATCCAATCTTGACGATACTTGGTGGTTATTATCAGTACACAAATCACACTTGGCTCACCAAATTTTGTTCTTCTAGGTTGAAGCGTTCATCTACAGTAGCAGTTTTTATGTTTAGGTTTCACTCTGTTCTCTCGTATATAGATAGATGAATTTGGAACTCTAAATCCAAAATGGTTTGCAGTGGCTCTTGGAAACGTGACAAAATAAAGGAGTTCTCAGTTTTGTCTCTATGGTTTGTTTCCTCTTCAAGTAGCCCCAGGCACAAACGGTGGAAAAGCACATTCATTGAGAGGGGTTGCCAGGCTTCTAAGAAATAACGAGTTTCCGAAATACCAGCAAATATTTTTTCACGCAATCTTGATGACACTTGGTGGTAATGATCAGTACACAAATCCCACTTGGCTCACCAAATTTTGTTCGTCTAGTTTGAAGCGTTCGTCTACAGTAGCAGTTTTTATGTTTAGGTTTCACTCTGTTCTCTCCTGTATAGATAGATGAATTTGGAACTCTAAATCCCACATGGTTTGTAGTGGCTCTTGGAAACTTGAAAAAATAAAGGAGTTCTCAGTTTTGTCTCTATGGTTTGTTTCCTCTTCAAGTAGCCCCAGGCACATACGGTGGAAAAGCACTTTCATTGAGAGGGGTTGCCAAGCTTCCAAGAAATTACGAGTTTCCGAAATACCAGCAAATATTTTTTCACCCAAACTTGATGATACTTGGTGGTAATGATCAGTACACAAATGGCACTTGGCAAACGAAATTTTGTTCTTCTAGGTTGAAGCGTTCGTCTACAGTAGCAGTTTTTATGTTTAGGTTTCACTCTGTTCTCTCGTATATAGATATATGAATTTGGAACTCTAAATCCAACATGGTTTGTAGTGGCTCTTGGAAACTTGACAAAATAAAGGAGTTCTCAGTTTTGTCTCTATGGTTTGTTTCCTCTTCAAGTATCCCCAGGCACAAACGGTGGAAAAGCACTTTCATTGAGAGGGGTTGCCAAGCTTCCAAAAAATTACGAGTTTCCGAAATACCAGCAACTATTTTTTCACCCAATCTTGATGATACTTGGTGGTAATGATCGGTAAACAAATTCCACTTGACTCACCAAATTTTGTTATTCTAGGTTGATGCGTTCGTTTTCAGTAGCAGTTTTTATTTTTAGGTTTCAATCTGTTCTCTCCTATATAGATAGATGAATTTGGAACTCTAAATCCAACATGGTTTGTAGTATCTCTTTGATAATTGACAAAATAAAGGAGGTCTCAGTTTTGTCTCTATGGTTTTTTTCCTTTTCAAATGGCCCTGGCACAGACTGTGGAAAAGCACTTTCATTGAGACGGGTTGCCAAGCTTCTAAGAAATAACGAGTTTATGAAATACCAGCAAATATTTTTTCACCCAATCTTGATGATACTTGGTGGTAATGATCAGTACACAAATCCCACTTGGCTGACCAAATTTTGTTCTTCTAGGTTGAAGCATTCGTCTACAGTAACAGTTTTTATTTTTAGGATTTACTCTATTCTCTCCTATATAGATAGATGAATTTGAACTCTAAATCCAATATGGTTTGTAGTAGCTCTATGAAACTTGACAAAATAAAGGAGTTCTCAGTTTTGTCTCTATGATTTGTTTCCGCTTCAAGTAGCCCTAAGCAGGACTGTGGAAATGCACTTTCACTGAGAGGCGTTGCCAAGATTCCAAGAAATTACGAGTTTCTGAAATACCAGCAAATATTTTTTCACCCATTCTTGATGATACTTGGGGGTAATGATCGGTACACAAATCCCACTTGGCTCACCAAATTTTGTTCTGCTAGGTTGAAGCGTTTGTCTACAGTAGCAGTTTTTATATTTAGGTTTCACTATGTTCTCTCCTATATAGATAGATGAATTTGGAATTCTAAATCCAACAAGGTTTGTAGTAGCTCTTTGAAACTTGACAAAATAAAGGAGTTCTCAGTTTTGTGTCTGTGATTTGTATCCGCTTCAAGTAGCCCTAAGCAGTGACGGTGGAAAAGCACATTCATTGAGAGGGGTTGCCAATCTTCCAATAAATTACGAGTTTCCGAAATACAAGCAAATATTTTTTCATCCAATCTTGATGATACTTGGTGGTTATTATCAGTACACAAATCACACTTGGCTCACCAAATTCTGTTCTGCTAGGTTGAAGCGTTTGTCTACAGTAGCAGTTTTTATATTTAGGTTTCACTCTGTTCTCTCCTGTATAGATAGATGAATTTGGAACTCTAAATCCCACATGGTTTGTAGTGGCTCTTGGAAACTTGAAAAAATAAAGGAGTTCTCAGTTTTGTCTCTCTGGTTTGTTTCCTCTTCAAGTAGCCCCAGGCACAAACGGTGGAAAAGCACTTTCATTGAGAGGGGTTGCCAAGCTTCCAAGAAATTACGAGTTTCCGAAATACCAGCAAATATTTTTTCACCCAAACTTGATGATACTTGGTGGTAATGATCAGTACACAAATCCCACTTGGCAAACGAAATTTTGTTCTTCTAGGTTGAAGTGTTCGTCTACAGTAGCAGTTTTTATGTTTAGGTTTCACTCTGTTCTCTCGTATATAGATATATGAATTTGGAACTCTAAATCCAACATGGTTTGTAGTGGCTCTTGGAAACTTGACAAAATAAAGGAGTTCTCAGTTTTGTCTCTATGGTTTGTTTCCTCTTCAAGTATCCCCAGGCACAAACGGTGGAAAAGCACTTTCATTGAGAGGGGTTGCCAAGCTTCCAAAAAATTACGAGTTTCCGAAATACCAGCAAATATTTTTCCACCCAATCTTGATGATACTTGGTGGTAATGATCGGTAAACAAATTCCACTTGACTCACCAAATTTTGTTATTCTAGGTTGATGCGTTCGTTTTCAGTAGCAGTTTTTATTTTTAGGTTTCAATCTGTTCTCTCCTATATAGATAGATGAATTTGGAACTCTAAATCCAACATGGTTTGTAGTATCTCTTTGATAATTGACAAAATAAAGGAGGTCTCAGTTTTGTCTCTATGGTTTTTTTCCTTTTCAAATGGCCCTGGCACAGACTGTGGAAAAGCACTTAAATTGAGACGGGTTGGCAAGCTTCTAAGAAATAACGAGTTTATGAAATATGATTTGTATCCGCTTCAAATAGCCCTAAGCAGTGACTGTGGAAAAGCACATTCATTGAGAGGGGTTGCCAATCTTCCAAGAAATTACGAGTTTCCGAAATACAAGCAAATATTTTTTCATCCAATCTTGACGATACTTGGTGGTTATTATCAGTACACAAATCACACTTGGCTCACCAAATTTTGTTCTTCTAGGTTGAAGCGTTCATCTACAGTAGCAGTTTTTATGTTTAGGTTTCACTCTGTTCTCTCGTATATAGATAGATGAATTTGGAACTCTAAATCCAACATGGTTTGCAGTGGCTCTTGGAAACGTGACAAAATAAAGGAGTTCTCAGTTTTGTCTCTATGGTTTGTTTCCTCTTCAAGTAGCCCCAGGCACAAACGGTGGAAAAGCACATTCATTGAGAGGGGTTGCCAGGCTTCTAAGAAATAACGAGTTTCCGAAATACCAGCAAATATTTTTTCACGCAATCTCGATGACACTTGGTGGTAATGATCAGTACACAAATCCCACTTGGCTCACCAAATTTTGTTCGTCTAGTTTGAAGCGTTCGTCTACAGTAGCAGTTTTTATGTTTAGGTTTCACTCTGTTCTCTCCTGTATAGATAGATGAATTTGGAACTCTAAATCCCACATGGTTTGTAGTGGCTCTTGGAAACTTGAAAAAATAAAGGAGTTCTCAGTTTTGTCTCTATGGTTTGTTTCCTCTTCAAGTAGCCCCAGGCACAAACGGTGGAAAAGCACTTTCATTGAGAGGGGTTGCCAAGCTTCCAAGAAATTACGAGTTTCCGAAATACCAGCAAATATTTTTTCACCCAAACTTGATGATACTTGGTGGTAATGATCAGTACACAAATCGCACTTGGCAAACGAAATTTTGTTCTTCTAGGTTGAAGCGTTCGTCTACAGTAGCAGTTTTTATGTTTCGGTTTCACTCTGTTCTCTCGTATATAGATATATGAATTTGGAACTCTAAATCCAACATGGTTTGTAGTGGCTCTTGGAAACTTGACAAAATAAAGGAGTTCTCAGTTTTGTCTCTATGGTTTGTTTCCTCTTCAAGTATCCCCAGGCACAAACGGTGGAAAAGCACTTTCATTGAGAGGGGTTGCCAAGCTTCCAAAAAATTACGAGTTTCCGAAATACCAGCAACTATTTTTTCACCCAATCTTGATGATACTTGGTGGTAATGATCGGTAAACAAATTCCACTTGACTCACCAAATTTTGTTATTCTAGTTTGATGCGTTCGTTTTCAGTAGCAGTTTTTATTTTTAGGTTTCAATCTGTTCTCTCCTATATAGATAGATGAATTTGGAACTCTAAATCCAACATGGTTTGTAGTATCTCTTTGATAATTGACAAAATAAAGGAGGTCTCAGTTTTGTCTCTATGGTTTTTTTCCTTTTCAAATGGCCCTGGCACAGACTGTGGAAAAGCACTTTCATTGAGACGGGTTGGCAAGCTTCTAAGAAATAACGAGTTTATGAAATACCAGCAAATATTTTTTCACCCAATCTTGATGATACTTGGTGGTAATGATCAGTACACAAATCCCACTTGGCTGACCAAATTTTGTTCTTCTAGGTTGAAGCATTCGTCTACAGTAACAGTTTTTATTTTTAGGTTTTACTCTATTCTCTCCTATATAGATAGATGAATTTGAACTCTAAATCCAGTATGGTTTGTAGTAGCTCTTTGAAACTTGACAAAATAAAGGAGTTCTCAGTTTTGTCTCTATGATTTGTTTCCGCTTCAAGTAGCCCTAAGCAGGACTGTGGAAATGCACTTTCACTGAGAGGCGTTGCCAAGATTCCAAAAAATTACGAGTTTCTGAAATACCAGCAAATATTTTTTCACCCATTCTTGATGATACTTGGGGGTAATGATCGGTACACAAATCCCACTTGGCTCACCAAATTTTGTTCTTCTAGGTTGAAGCGTTTGTCTACAGTAGCAGTTTTTATATTTAGGTTTCACTATGTTCTCTCCTATATAGATAGATGAATTTGGAATTCTAAATCCAACAAGGTTTGTAGTAGCTCTTTGAAACTTGACAAAATAAAGGAGTTCTCAGTTTTGTGTCTATGATTTGTATCCACTTCAAGTAGCCCTAAGCAGTGACTGTGGAAAAGCACATTCATTGAGAGGGGTTGCCAATCTTCCAAGAAATTACGAGTTTCCGAAATACAAGCAAATATTTTTTCATCCAATCTTGATGATACTTGGTGGTTATTATCAGTACACAAATCACACTTGGCTCACCAAATTTTGTTCTTCTAGGTTGAAGCATTCATCTACAGTAGCAGTTTTTATGTTTAGGTTTCACTCTGTTCTCTCGTATATAGATAGATGAATTTGGAACTCTAAATCCAACATGGTTTGCAGTGGCTCTTGGAAACGTGACAAAATAAAGGAGTTCTCAGTTTTGTCTCTATGGTTTGTTTCCTCTTCAAGTAGCCCCAGGCACAAACGGTGGAAAAGCACATTCATTGAGAGGGGTTTCCAGGCTTCTAAGAAATAACGAGTTTCCGAAATACCAGCAAATATTTTTTCATGCAATCTTGATGACACTTGGTGGTAATGATCAGTACACAAATCCCACTTGGCTCACCAAATTTTGTTCTTCTAGTTTGAAGCGTTCGTCTACAGTAGCAGTTTTTATGTTTAGGTTTCACTCTGTTCTCTCCTGTATAGATAGATGAATTTGGAACTCTAAATCCCACATGGTTTGTAGTGGCTCTTGGAAACTTGAAAAAATAAAGGAGTTCTCAGTTTTGTCTCTATGGTTTGTTTCCTCTTCAAGTAGCCCCAGGCACAAACGGTGGAAAAGCACTTTCATTGAGAGGGGTTGCCAAGCTTCCAAGAAATTACGAGTTTCCGAAATACCAGCAAATATTTTTTCACCCAAACTTGATGATACTTGGTGGTAATGATCAGTACACAAATCGCACTTGGCAAACGAAATTTTGTTCTTCTAGGTTGAAGCGTTCGTCTACAGTAGCAGTTTTTATGTTTCGGTTTCCCTCTGTTCTCTCGTATATAGATATATGAATTTGGAACACTAAATCCAACATGGTTTGTAGTGGCTCTTGGAAACTTGACAAAATAAAGGAGTTCTCAGTTTTGTCTCTATGGTTTGTTTCCTCTTCAAGTATCCCCAGGCACAAACGGTGGAAAAGCACTTTCATTGAGAGGGGTTGCCAAGCTTCCAAAAAATTACGAGTTTCCGAAATACCAGCAAATATTTTTTCACCCAATCTTGATGATACTTGGTGGTAATGACTGGTACACAAATTCCACTTGACTCACCAAATTTTGTTATTCTAGGTTGATGCGTTCGTTTTCAGTAGCAGTTTTTATTTTTAGGTTTCAATCTGTTCTCTCCTATATAGATAGATGAATTTGGAACTCTAAATCCAACATGGTTTGTAGTATCTCTTTGATAATTGACAAAATAAAGGAGGTCTCAGTTTTGTCTCTATGGTTTTTTTCCTTTTCAAATGGCCCTGGCACAGACTGTGGAAAAGCACTTTCATTGAGACGGGTTGGCAAGCTTCTAAGAAATAACGAGTTTATGAAATACCAGCAAATATTTTTTCACCCAATCTTGATGATACTTGGTGGTAATGATCAGTACACAAATCCCACTTGGCTCACCAACTTTTGTTCTTCTAGGTTGAAGCATTCGTCTACAGTAACAGTTTTTATTTTTAGGATTTACTCTATTCTCTCCTATATAGATAGATGAATTTGGAACTTTAAATCCAACATGGTTTGTAGTAGCTCTTTGAAAGTTGACAAAATAAAGGAGTTCTCAGTTTTGTCTCCATGGTTTGTTTCCTCTTCAAGTAGCCCTAGGCACAGACTGTGGAAAGCAATTCCATTGAGAAGGGTTGCCAAGCTTCTAAGAAATAACGAGTTTCCGAATTACCAGCAAATATTATTTCAACCAATCTTGATGATACTTGGTGGTAATGACTGGTACACAAATTCCACTTGACTCACCAAATTTTGTTATTCTAGGTTGATGCGTTCGTTTTCAGTAGCAGTTTTTATTTTTAGGTTTCAATCTGTTCTCTCCTATATAGATAGATGAATTTGGAACTCTAAATCCAACATGGTTTGTAGTATCTCTTTGAAAATTGACAAAATAAAAGAGGTCTCAGTTTTTTCTCTATGGTTTGTTTCCACTTCAACTAGCCCTGCACAGACTGTGGAAAAGCACTTTCATTGAGACGGGTTGCCAAGCTTCTAAGAAATAACGAGTTTCCGAATTACCAGCAAATATTATTTCAACCAATCTTGATGATACTTGGTGGTAATGATCAGTACACAAATCCCACTTGGCTCACCAAATTTTGTTCTTCTAGGTTGAAGCGTTCGTCTACCTTATCAGTTTTTATATTTAGGTTTTCTTCTGTTCTCTCCTATATAGATAGATGAATTTGGAACTCTAAATCCAACATCCTTTGTAGTGGCTCTTGGAAACTTGACAAAATTAAAGAGTTCTCAGTTTTGTCTCTATGGTTTGTTTCCTCTTCAAGTAGCCCCAGGCACAAATGGTGGAAAAGCACTTTCATTGAGAGGGGTTGCCAAGCTTCCAAGAAATTACGAGTTTCCGAAATACCAGCAAATATTTTTTCACCCATCTCGATGATACTTGGTGGTAATGATCGGTACACAAATCCCTCTTGACTCACCAAATTTTGTTCTTCTATTTTGAAGCGTTCGTTTTCAGTAGCAGTTTTTATTTTTAGGTTTCACTCTGTTCTCTCCTATATAGATAGATGAATTTGGAACTCTAAATCCAACATGGTTTGTAGTATCTCCTTGAAAATTGACAAAATAAAGGAGGTCTCAGTTTTGTGTCTATGGTTTGTTTCCTCTTCAAGTAGCCCTGGCACAGACTTTGAAAAGCACTTTCATTGAGACGGGTTGCCAAACTTCTAAGAAATAACGAGTTTATGAAATACCAGCAAATATTTTTTCAACCAGTCTTGATGATACTTGGTGGTAAGGACAAGTACAGAAATCCCACTTGGCTCACCAAATTTTGTTCTTCTAGGTTGAAGCGTTCGTCTACAGTAGCAGTTTTTATATTTAGGTTTCACTCTGTTCTCTCCTATATAGATAGATGAATTTGGAATTCTAAATCCAACAAGGTTTGTAGTAGCTCTTTGAAACTTGACAAAATAAAGGAGTTCTCAGTTTTGTGTCTATGATTTGTATCCGCTTCAAGTATCCCTAAGCAGTGACTGTGGAAAAGCACATTCATTGAGAGGGGTTGCCAAGCTTCCAAGAAATTACGAGTTTCCGAAATACCAGCAAATATTTTTTCACCCAATCTTGATGATACTTGGTGGTAATAATCAGTACACAAATCACACTTGGCTCACCAAATTTTGTTCATCTAGGTTGAAGCGTTCATCTACAGTAGCAGTTTTTATGTTTAGGTTTCACTCTCTTCTCTCGTATATAGATAGGTGAATTTGGAACTCTAAATCCAATATGGTTTCCAGTAGCTCTTTGAAACTTGACAAAATAAAGTAGTTCTCAGTTTTGTCTCTATGTTTTGTTTCCTCAAGTAGTCCTAGGCACAGACTGTGGAAAAGCACTTTCATTGAGAGGGGTTGCCACGCTTCTAAGAAATATCGAGTTTCCGAATTACCAGCAAATATTTTTTCATCCAATCTTGATGATACTTGGTGGTGATGATCAGTACACAAATCCCACTTGACTCACCAAATTTTGCTCTTCTAGGTTGAAGCATTCGTCTACAGTAGCAATTTTTATTTTTAGGTTTTACTCTGTTCTCTCCTATATAGATAGATGAATTTGGAACTCTAAATCCAATATGGTTTGTAGTAGCTCTTTGAAACTTGACAAAATATAGGAGTTCTCAGTTTTGTCTCTATGATTTGTTTCCGCTTCAAGTAGCCCTAAGCACAGACTGTGGAAATGCACTTTCACTGAGAGTGGTTGCCAAGATTCCAAGAAATTACGAGTTTCTGAAATACCAGCAAATATTTTTTCACCCATTCTTGAGGATACTTGGGGGTAATGATCGGTACACAAATCCCACTTGGCTCACCAAATTTTGTTCTTCTAGGTTGAAGCGTTTGTCTACAGTAGCAGTTTTTATATTTAGGTTTCACTCTGTTCTCTCCTATATAGATAGATGAATTTGGAATTCTAAGTCCAACAAGGTTTGTAGTAGCTCTTTGAAACTTGACAAAATAAAGAAGTTCTCAGTTTTGTGTCTATGATTTGTATCCGCTTCAAGTAGCCCTAAGCAGTGACTGTGGAAAAGCACATTCATTGAGAGGGGTTGCCAAGATTCCAAGAAATTACGAGTTTCCGAAATACCAGCAAATATTTTCTCACCCAATCTTGATGATAGTTGGTGGTAATGATCAGTACACAAATCACACTTGGCTCACCAAATTTTGTTCTTCTAGGTTGAAGCGTTCGTCTACAGTAGCAGTTTTTATGTTTAGGTTTCACTCTGTTCTCTCCTATATAGATAGATGAATTTGGAACTCTTAATCCAACATGGTTTGTAGTGGCTCTTGGAAACTTGACAAAATAAAGGAGTTCTCAGTTTTGTCTCTATGGTTTGTTTCCTCTTCAAGTAGCCCCAGGCACAAACGTTGGAAAAGCACTTTCATTGAGAGTGGTTGCCAAGCTTCCAAGAAATTACTATTTTCCGAAATACCAGCAAATATTTTTTCACCCATCTCGATGATACTTGGTGGTAATGATCGGTACTCAAATCCCTCTTGACTCACCAAATTTTGTTCTTATATTTTGAAGCGTTCGTTTTCAGTAGCAGTTTTTATTTTTAGGTTTCACTCTGTTCTCTCCTATGTAGATAGATGAATTTGGAACTCTAAATCCAACATGGTTTGTAGTATCTCCTTGAAAATTGACAAAATAAAGGAGGTCTCAGTTTTGTGTCTATGGTTTGTTTCCTCTTCAAGTAGCCCTGGCACAGACTGTGAAAAGCACTTTCATTGAGACGGGTTGCCAAACTTCTAAGAAATAACGAGTTTATGAAATACCAGCAAATATTTTTCAACCAGTCTTGATGATACTTGGTGGTAAGGACAAGTACAGAAATCCCACTTGGCTCACCAAATCTTGTTCTTCTATGTTGAAGCGTTCGTCTACAGTAGCAGTTTTTATATTTAGGTTTCACTCTGTTCTCTCCTATATAGATAGATGAATTTGGAATTCTAAATCCAACAAGGTTTGTAGTAGCTCTTTGAAACTTGACAAAATAAAGGAGTTCTCAGTTTTGTGTCTATGATTTGTATCCGCTTCAAGTAGCCCTAAGCAGTGACTGTGGAAAAGCACATTCATTGAGATGGGTTGCCAAGCTTCCAAGAAATTACGAGTTTCCGAAATACCAGCAAATATTTTTTCACCCAATCTTGATGATACTTGGTGGTAATGATCAGTACACAAATCCCACTTGGCTCACCAAATTTTGTTCTTCTAGGTTGAAGCATTCGTCTACAGTAACAGTTTTTATTTTTAGGTTTTACTCAATTCTCTCCTATATAGATAGATGAATTTGAACTCTAAATCCAATATGGTTTGTAGTAGCTCTTTGAAACTTGACAAAATAAAGGAGTTCTCAGTTTTGTCTCTATGATTTGTTTCCGCTTCAATTAGCAATAAGCAGGACTGTGGAAATGCACTTTCACTGAGAGGCGTTGCCAAGATTCCAAGAAATTACGAGTTTCTGAAATACCAGCAAATATTTTTTCACCCATTCTTGATGATACTTGGGGGTAATGATCGGTACACAAATCCCACTTGGCTCACCAAATTTTGTTCTTCTAGGTTGAAGCGTTTGTCTACAGTAGCAGTTTTTATATTTAGGTTTCACTATGTTCTCTCCTATATAGATAGATGAATTTGGAATTCTAAATCCAACAAGGTTTGTAGTAGCTCTTTGAAACTTGACAAAATAAAGGAGTTCTCAGTTTTGTTTCTATGATTTGTATCCGCTTCAAGTAGCCCTAAGCAGTGACTGTGGAAAAGCACATTCATTGAGAGGGGTTGCCAATCTTCCAAGAAATTACGAGTTTCCGAAATACATGCAAATATTTTTTCATCCAATCTTGATGATACTTGGTGGTTATTATCAGTACACAAATCACACTTGGCTCACCAAATTTTGTTCTTCTAGGTTGAAGCGTTCATCTACAGTAGCAGTTTTATGTTTAGGTTTCACTCTGTTCTCTCGTATATAGATAGATGAATTTGGAACTCTAAATCCAACATGGTTTGCAGTGGCTCTTGGAAACGTGACAAAATAAAGGAGTTCTCAGTTTTGTCTCTATGGTTTGTTTCCTCTTCAAGTAGCCACAGGCACAAACCGTGGAAAAGCACATTCATTGAGAGGGATGCCAGGCTTCTAAGAAATAACGAGTTTCCGAAATACCAGCAAATATTTTTTCACGCAATCTTGATGACAATTGGTGGTAATGATCAGTACACAAATCCCACTTGGCTCACCAAATTTTGTTCTTCTAGTTTGAAGCGTTCGTCTACAGTAGCAGTTTTTATGTTTAGGTTTCACTCTGTTCTCTCCTGTATAGATAGATGAATTTGGAACTCTAAATCCCACATGGTTTGTAGTGGTTCTTGCTAAGTTGAAAAAATAAAGGAGTTCTCAGTTTTGTCTCTATGGTTTGTTTCCTCTTCAAGTAGCCACAGGCACAAACGGTGGAAAAGCACTTTCATTGAGAGGGGTTGCCAAGCTTCCAAGAAATTAGGAGTTTCCGAAATACCAGCAAATATTTTTTCACCCAAACTTGATGATACTTGGTGGTAATGATCAGTACACAAATCCCACTTGGCAAACGAAATTTTGTTCTTCTAGGTTGAAGCGTTCGTCTACAGTAGCAGTTTTTATGTTTAGGTTTCCCTCTGTTCTCTCGTATATAGATATATGAATTTGGAACTCTAAATCCAACATGGTTTGTAGTGGCTCTTGGAAACTTGACAAAATAAAGGAGTTCTCAGTTTTGTCTCTATGGTTTGTTTCCTCTTCAAGTAGCCCCAGGCACAAACGGTGGAAAAGCACATTCATTGAGAGGGGTTGCCAAGCTTCCAAAAAATTACGAGTTTCCGAAATACCAGCAAATATTTTTTCACCCAATCTTGATGATACTTGGTGGTAATGATCGGTACACAAATTCCACTTGACTCACCAAATTTTGTTATTCTAGGTTGATGCGTTCGTTTTCAGTAGCAGTTTTTATTTTTAGGTTTCAATCTGTTCTCTTCTATATAGATAGATGAATTTGGAACTCTAAATCCAACATGGTTTGTAGTATCTCTTTGATAATTGACAAAATAAAGGAGGTCTCAGTTTTGTCTCTATGGTTTTTTTCCTTTTCAAATGGCCCTGGCACAGACTGTGGAAAAGCACTTTCATTGAGACGGGTTGGCAAGCTTCTAAGAAATAACGAGTTTATGAAATACCAGCAAATATTTTTTCACCCAATCTTGATGATACTTGGTGGTAATGATCAGTACACAAATCCCACTTGGCTCACCAAATTTTGTTCTTCTAGGTTGAAGCATTCGTCTACAGTAACAGTTTTTATTTTTAGGTTTTACTCTATTCTCTCCTATATAGATAGATGAATTTATAACTTTAAATCCAACATGGTTTGTAGTAGCTCTTTGAAAGTTGACAAAATAAAGGAGTTCTCAGTTTTGTCTCTATGGTTTGTTTCCTCTTCAAGTTGCCCTAGGCACAGACTGTGGAAAGCAATTCCATTGAGAAGGGTTGCCAAGCTTCGAAGAAATAACGAGTTTCCGAAATACCAGCAAATATTTTTTCACCCAATCTTGATGATACTTGGTGGTAATGATCAGTAGACAAATCCCACTTGGCTCAACAAATTTTGTTCTTCTAGTTTGAAGCGTTCGTCTACAGTAGCAGTTTTTATGTTTAGGTTTCACTCTGTTCTCTCTTATACAGATAGATGAATCTGGAACTCTAAAACCAACATGGTTTGTTGTGGCTCTTGGAAACTTGACAAAATAAAGGAGTTCTCAGTTTTGTCTCTACGGTTTGTTTCCTCTTAAAGTAGCCCCAGGCACAAACGGTGGAAAAGCACTTTCATTGAGATGGGTTGCCAAGCTTCAAAGAAATTACGAGTTTCCGAAATACCAGCAAATATTTTTTCAACCAATCTTGATGATACTTGGTGGTAATGATCTTTACACAAATCCCACTTGACTCACCAAATTTTGTTCTTCTAGGTTGATGCGTTCGTTTTCAGTAGCAGTTTTATTTTTAGGTTTCACTCTGTTCTCTCCTATATAGATAGATGAATTTGGAACTCTAAATCCAACATGGTTTGTAGTATCTCTTTGAAAATTGACAAAATAAAAGAGGTCTCAGTTTTTTCTCTATGGTTTGTTTCCCCTTCAACTAGCCCTGGCACAGACTGTGGAAAAGCACTTTCATTGAGACGGGTTGCCAAGCTTCTAAGAAATAACGAGTTTCCGAATTACCAGCAAATATTATTTCAACCAATCTTGATGATAATTGGTGGTAATGATCAGTACACAAATCCCACTTGGCTCACCAAATTTTGTTCTTCTAGGTTGAAGCGTTCGTCTACCTTATCAGTTTTTATATTTAGGTTTTCTTCTGTTCTCTCCTATATAGATAGATGAATTTGGAACTCTAAATCCAACATCGTTTGTAGTGGCTCTTGGAAACTTGACAAAATTAAAGAGTTCTCAGTTTTGTCTCTATGGTTTGTTTCCTCTTCAAGTAGCCCCAGGCACAAACGGTGGAAAAGCACTTTCATTGAGAGGGGTTGCCAAGCTTCCAAGAAATTACGAGTTTCCGAAATACCAGCAAATATTTTTTCACCCATCTCGATGATACTTGGTGGTAATGATCGGTACACAAATCCCTCTTGACTCACCAAATTTTGTTCTTCTATTTTGAAGCGTTCGTTTTCAGTAGCATTTTTTATTTTTAGGTTTCACTCTGTTCTCTCCTATATAGATAGATGAATTTGGAACTCTAAATCCAACATGGTTTGTAGTATCTCCTTGAAAATTGACAAAATAAAGGAGGTCTCAATTTTGTGTCTATGGTTTGTTTCCTCTTCAAGTAGCCCTGGCACAGACTGTGAAAAGCACTTTCATTGAGACGGGTTGCCCAACTTCTAAGAAATAACGAGTTTATGAAATACCAGCAAATATTTTTTCAACCAGTCTTGATGATACTTGGTGGTAAGGACAAGTACAGAAATCCCACTTGGCTCACCAAATTTTGTTCTTCTAGGTTGAAGCGTTCGTCTACAGTAGCAGTTTTTATATTTAGGTTTCACTCTGTTCTCTCCTATATAGATAGATGAATTTGGAATTCTAAATCCAACAAGGTTTGTAGTAGCTCTTTGAAACTTGACAAAATAAAGGAGTTCTCAGTTTTGTGTCTATGATTTGTATCCGCTTCAAGTAGCCCTAAGCAGTGACTGTGGAAGAGCACATTCATTGAGAGGGGTTGCCAAGCTTCCAAGAAATTACGAGTTTCCGAAATACCAGCAAATATTTTTTCACCCAATCTTGATGATACTTGGTGGTAATAATCAGTACACAAATCACACTTGGCTCACCAAATTTTGTTCTTCTAGGTTGGAGCGTTCATCTAGAGTAGCAGTTTTTATGTTTAGGTTTCACTCTCTTCTCTCGTATATAGATAGGTGAATTTGGAACTCTAAATCCATTATGGTTTCCAGTAGCTCTTTGAAACTTGACAAAATAAAGTAGTTCTCAGTTTTGTCTCTATGTTTTGTTTCCTCACGTAGTCCTAGGCACAGACTGTGGAAAAGCACTTTCATTGAGAGGGGTTGCCACGCTTCTAAGAAATAACGAGTTTCCGAATTACCAGCAAATATTTTTTTATTCAATCTTGATGATACTTGGTGGTGATGATCAGTACACAAATCCCACTTGAATCACCAAATTTTGTTCTTCTAGGTTGAAGCATTCGTCTACAGTAGCAATTTTTATTTTTAGGTTTTACTCTGTTCTCTCCTATATAGATAGATGAATTTGGAACTCTAAATCCAATATGGTTTGTAGTAGCTCTTTGAAACTTGACAAAATATAGGAGTTCTCAGTTTTGTCTCTATGATTTGTTTCCGCTTCAAGTAGCCCTAAGCACAGACTGTGGAAATGCACTTTCACTGAGAGTGGTTGCCAAGCTTCCAAGAAATTACGAGTTTCTGAAATACCAGCAAATATTTTTTCACCCATTCTTGAGGATACTTGGGGGTAATGATCGGTACACAAATCCCACTTGGCTCACCAAATTTTGTTCTTCTAGGTTGAAGCGTTTGTCTACAGTAGCAGTTTTTATATTTAGGTTTCACTCTGTTCTCTCCTATATAGATAGATGAATTTGGAATTCTAAGTCCAACAAGGTTTGTAGTAGCTCTTTGAAACTTGACAAAATAAAGAAGTTCTCAGTTTTGTGTCTATGATTTGTACCCGCTTCAAGTAGCCGTAAGCAGTGACTGTGGAAAAGCACATTCATTGAGAGGGGTTGCCAAGATTCCAAGAAATTACGAGTTTCCGAAATACCAGTAAATATTTTCTCACCCAATCTTGATGATAGTTGGTGGTAATGATCAGTACACAAATCACACTTGGCTCACCAAATTTTGTTCTTCTAGGTTGAAGCGTTCATCTACAGTAGCAGTTTTTATGTTTAGGTTTTACTCTGTTCTCTCGTATATAGATAGATGAATTTGGAACTCTAAATCCAACATGGTTTGCTGTGGCTCTTGGAAACGTGACAAAATAAGGGAGTTCTCAGTTTTGTCTCTATGGTTTGTTTCCTCTTCAAGTAGCCCCAGGCACAAACGGTGGAAAAGCACATTCATTGAGAGGGGTTGCCAGGCTTCTAAGAAATAACGAGTTTCCGAAATACCAGCAAATATTTTTTCACGCAATCTTCATGACACTTGGTGGTAATGATCAGTACACAAATCCCACTTGGCTCACCAAATTTTGTTCTTCTAGGTTGAAGCGTTCGTCTACAGTAGCAATTTTTATATTTAGATTTCACTCTGTTCTCTCTGCATAGATAGATGAATTTGGAACTCTAAATCCAACATGGTTTGTAGTAGGTCTTTGAAACTTGACAAAATAAAGGAGTTCTCAGTTTTGTCTCTTTGATTTGTTTCCGCTTTAAGTAGCCCTAAGCAGTGACTATGGAAAGGCACATTCATTGAGAGGGGTTGCCAAGCTTCCAAGAAATTACGAATTTCCGAAATACCAGCAAATATTTTTTCACCCAATCTTGATGATACTTGGGGGTAATGATCGGTACACAAATCCCAGTTGGCTCACCAAATTTTGTTCTTCTAGGTTGAAGCGTTCGTCTACAGTAGCAGTTTTTATGTTTAGGTTTCACTCTGTTCTCTCCTATATAGATAGATGAATTTGGAACTCTTAATCCAACATGGTTTGTAGTGGCTCTTGGAAACTTGACAAAATAAAGGAGTTCTCAGTTTTGTCTCTATGGTTTGTTTCCTCTTCAAGTAGCCCCAGGCACAAACGGTGGAAAAGCACTTTCATTGAGATGGGTTGTCAAGCTTCCAAGAAATTACGACTTTCCGAAATACCAGCAAATATTTTTTCATCCAATCTTGATGATACTTGGTGGTAATGATCGGTACACAAATCCCACTTGACTCACCAAATTTTGTTCTTCTAGGTTGATGCGTTCGTTTTCAGTAGCAGTTTTTATTTTTAGGTTTCACTCTGTTCTCTCCTATATAGATAGATGAATTTGGAACTCTAAATCCAACATGGTTTGTAGTATCTCTTTGAAAATTTACAAAATAAAGGAGGTCTCAGTTTTGTCTCTATGGTTTGTTTCCTCTTCAAGTAGCCCTGGCACAGTCTGGAAAAGTACTTTCATTGAGACGGGTTGCCAAGCTTCTAAGAAATAACGAGTTTATGAAATACCAGCAAATATTTTTTCACCCAATCTTGATGAGACTTGGTGGTAAGGACAAGTACACAAATCCCACTTGGCTCACCAAATTTTGTTCTTCTAGGTTGAAGCACTCGTCTACAGTAGCAGTTTTTATTTTTAGGTTTTACTCTCTTCTCTCCTATATAGATAGATGAATTTGTAACTCTAAATCCAACATGGTTTGTAGTAGGTCTTTGAAACTTGACAAAATAAAGGAGTTCTCAGTTTGTCTCTATGATTTGTTTCTGCTTCAAGTAGCCCTAAGCAGAGACTGTGGAAAAGCACTTTCATTGAGAGGGGTTGCCAAGCTTCTAAGAAATAACGAGTTTCCGAATTACCAGCAAATATTTTTTCACCCAATCTTGATGGTACTTGGTGGTGAAGTGTGGTAAGCCATTGTTGTAGATTGTGGCCCTCATTTGAAAATGGCACCGGCTTCCACTGTGGCCTGTGATAAACAAATTGTTTTGTGAAGAGTTGGCACGCTATCCCTTGCCACCCTATAAGAAAGATCCACGCGGCGGCTTAAGATTGGTACGTGGGAGGCTTTATTAGGCTGTGCTTGGGCGCTCGGGGGAGAGAGAGAGAGAGGAAGGTCACTAAAAGATACTTTAATCAAGGCCTGAATAAACTGCTGAAAGAAGATTCCTGAGTTGCGTCTTCCTTGCGGGCAAGGGGTCGCGACAAGTGGTGCTGAAAACCCGGGAACCAGAACTTTCAGCAGTCAGGGGTGGTGCACCAATTAGTCCCAGGTAAGTTGGGACCCGCGGTCAAAGCAGAGATCAGTCCTAGATAATTGGGACCCGCTATCAAAGCGGAGATCAGTCCTAGATAATTGGGACCCACGGTTAAAGCGGAGATTAGTCCAAGGTAATTGGGACCCGCCATCAAGGCGGCAGCTCCTCTGTAAAGCCAGAGAGAGCATTAAATCTTATTGCAGCTGCACTGTGTACTTTCGCTCTTACTTTCACTTTTGTTTTTTGTGTGTCTTTTGTTGTGTCATGGGTGCCGTATCTTCAAGTCCGCTTCTCCTGGCCCTAGATAACCTGTTACATTCCAAGGGCCTAAAAGTGAAACGTAGTACTTTACAGAGATTTTTACAGAAGACAGATATTGCTGCACCGAAGACAGATATCGCGTTCTCGGGCAGTCTTACTCTGCCTAGCTGGGATAAGTTAGGCACAGACCTTGACTTTGCTCCTGAGCAGGGCATATTAGAGGGTGGGGTGATACCCCTTTGGAAGATGATCCGTAGTTGCCTCGCAGATGGCAGATGTCAGGAAGCACTTACTAAAGGACAAGAAGTTTTAGAGCAATTACATGAAGAAAGATCAGAAATGGCAGGCAGTGAGGTATTTCAGGAGGGTGGGAGTGTGCGGAGCGAGAAACAGGGGAGGAGGCGATTGTCTCTGGCACGGAGTGAAATATTTCAGGAGGAAGGGAATGTGCAGAGCGAGAAATGGGGGAGGCAACGCTTGTATCCAGATCTCAGTACACTGCGCACACTCCCATGCAAAAGTGGGTCAGAAGAGGAGGAGAATGAGGAGGAGGAGCTCAGGAGACTGTCTCGGCAGCTAGGGAGTCTAACTATGGGAGAAGGGAACAAAAATAAACAGGAGCTCTGAAGAAAAAAAAAAATGATCCTCCGGACCCGCCGCCGTACGGTGGGGGTGTTTCGAGGAGAGTTTTCCATGCCCAAACATAGAGGGGGCTGTTAACATTTTTACTGATGGTTCCAAGTCTGGAATGGGAGCCTACGTAATTAATGACTCTCCCCCTATCCAGCATCAATTTGCTCCTGGAAATCCACAATGGGTAGAACTACAAATTGTTATTGAAGTTTTTAAACAGTGTTCTTTTCCTTTTAATCTTATTTCGGACTCCAGCTATGTGGTACAAGCACTAAAAGTCCTGGAGGCCGTGGGATCTATCAGTGATGCCCACAATGTGTCTGTTTACTTTACTCAGCTTCAACAACTTATCTCTAACCGCACTGCTTCTTTTTATCCAATGCATATCAGGGCTCACACCTCTCTTCCTGGTCCGTTATCCCAAGGTAATACCTGTGCGGACTTAGCCACTAAAGGTCAATTGATATGCTTGGCTTCCTCCTTAGAGAGGGCTAAGTTGTTTCACCAAAACTTCCATGTTAATGCATTAACGCTGCGCAGGCGTTTTTCCATCTCAAGAGCGGATGCTCGGCAGATAGTATTGCAATGTCCCCATTGTGTCACATTTCTTCATCCCCCTAATTATGGAGTAAACCCACGGGGATTAAAGCCATTGGTTGTTTGGCAAATGGATGTGACACATATACCTGACTTTGGTAACCTTAAGTATGTGCATGTTTCCGTTGATACGTGCTCTGGAATTATCCATGCTTCTGCTTTATCGGGAGAAAAGGCACGTAATGTCATTACTCACTGTTTAGAGGCATGGGCAGCATGGGGTGCACCTGCATCCCTTAAGACTGATAATGGACCTGCTTATACTGGCAGACAATTTACAGCTTTTTGTTCTACTATGGGAGTGCAACTTACTCATGGTTTACCTTATAATCCTCAAGGACAAGGCATTGTTGAGCGTGCTCATCGCACCTTAAAGGAAACTTTACAAAAACAAAAAGGGGGAATAGGAGCTGAACACACTCCTAAAGAACGCCTGTCCTTAGCTCTCTTTACCATTAATTTTTTGAATTTGGATATTCATGGTCACTCTGCGGCGAATAGACATGTGTCCCCTCAGCCCTCTGTGTTTGGTTATGTTAAGTGGAAGGATGTTCTCACGGGCCAATGGAACGGCCCTGACCCCGTGCTGACATGGGCACGAGGATCTGTATGTGTTTTCCCCAGGATCGTGCGGAACCATTGTGGGTCCCTGAACGCTTGACAAGAAGAATCTCGACATCAACTGACCAGCAACAAGAGATACCACAACAATCCTGTGATGAGGATCTTCATTCTGCTAAGTGCTCTGGCTCTGGTGCTGGTGCCGATGGCACAGGCGACACCAATGCGGTGGTGGGCAGTGGCACGGGCCTGGCCAATGCCGATGCCGGTTCATGGTAATTCCAGTGTCCTCCCCACTCTTTTTTCAACCTCATGTGAGATGTCTGCTCCCTGTGCCTCTCCTAGAGGGGACATGGAGAGAATTTTTAATCAATCTCAAGTTAATCTCACAGGAGTTTTTTGTTTCAGCCTTAGAAACGCTAATTGCATTAGCCTTAAGACCAAAAATTTGACTAACTGGGAGGAGCCATTGCGGTCCAATCAGGTCTCAGGAAGCATTATCAGTGATGTATTGAGCAAGGTAGCTTCGGGGAAGCAATCAGGCTCAGAGACCCCTGCAAACAGCAGCTCTGCTCTTAACATAACTACCTTGGCTATTATCTCCGAGGCACTAATCCCAGTGCCTCCTTCTTCTAGTAATATTTATAATGCCACTCATTTCAAGGCCTCTCCTTACTGTTCCCCTAATCTTGGTTTCCCCCCAAAATTTATGCCTTGTCAGGATCATTCTTGGGAGAAACATCAAGTTGCTAAAGGTTTCTCCCTTTCCCCCTCTCTTCATAGGTATGTTTATAACTTTAACAATAGTGCCAGCTCCTTTACAGGAGTAGGTTGGTCCTGGTTTCAATGGCTGATTTCCAATGAAAAGGGGGCTTCAGCCGATATTTCTGCATTGGCTCAGTTGGTAGGAGCCAAAAGTTGGCTGGCTAATATTTCTGGTACTGTTAGGGAAAGTGAACAAGGTAATAGACTTACATCTGTTTCATTCAACTCTCTGTTGTATAATGCCACATTGCCTCCTGCAATGGTCTGTGTCCAATCCCCCTTCTTATTCCTTTTGGCTAAGGCCACCTCGTCGGGGATGCTGGATTGTTCTCATACTACCTGTCTCTTATCTGAGTGTTGGAATGGTTCCTGGACTGTAGCAGTGGTTATGAAAATTCCAACTTTCGTCCCAATCCCGGTCACTGCGGATGCTGATAAATTCCCTATTGTTGAGCTACTTAGAATCCGCAGAGATTTTGGAATCACAGCAGCTATAGTGACAGCCGTGGCGGTATCTGCTGCTGCACCGGTTACGGCCGGAGTGGCTATGGCCAATCAAGTACAAACTGCTGCCACTATTAATCAAGTTGTCCAACAAACTTCCACCATACTTGAATCCCAAAATACAATTAATCAACATATTTTGTCAGGGATTTTAGCTGCCAACCAAAGAATAGATTTACTCCAAGCTCAGGTAGAAGAATTGGCTGACTTAGTGCTCTTGGGTTGTGTTGACCAACGTGCACATTTATGCATAACCTCTGTCAGATTTAATGATTCCAGGAATGCTTCCCGCATCATTGGCGAATATTTGGCTGGAAATTGGTCCATGGAAGCGGAAGACATGACCCAGTCTCAACTAACCCAGATAGCTGTCTTGAATAGCACCCGTGTTGATCCCGTGACTTTGGGTCAATTCACCGATTGGATATCTTCTGCCTTTTCCTTTTTTAAAGAGTGGGTGGGGGTAGGCATTTTTGGTGCAATGTGTTGCTTCGGTATGTTTCTCTGTTTGTGGTTTCTCGGTCGCCTCAAGGCCCGCAATGCTCACGATAAGGCTATGATCAACCAAGCTCTTGCAGCTTTAGAAAATGGCAATTCACCTCAAGTCTGGCTTGTGCAGCTTAAACAGTAAATCTTTGACATGGTCGTTACACCCCAAGTTGTTATAACATTACACTGGGATCCACATGTCTTTCCTCGTTATTCTCTTAGTGTTGGAAAGCCCTTGCACTCTGCCGGTCTTGCTGCCATTGCACGCAGGTGGGTTTCCACACTAATGCTTCTCTATCGCCTTAAGTCCGTGCCTTTCTTTCAGGGTGCTGTCAACTCGTTTGTCGTTGTGTACAGCCGCAGAACAGCCTCAGCTGTCCCCCTTCGTCCACCTTCATCACGATGCAGGATGCGAGGCAAAGCACTGCACTTGAGTGATCCCTCAACGGACCTCAAGGAAAGCATGTCCTATTGCATGCGGGTTTGACGTCCACACCCCCGCCCTATGAAAAAAGGCGTCGGCTGATATGGGGTCAGGTCTGGGGAAGGCGCCTCCTTAGGACTGAACCATACATTGCAGCCGCTTCTGCACAGTAGGATAGGACCTCTACTTTCGCCTGCATTGTTTATAAAATAGAAGGGGGAATTGTGGTAAACCATTGTTGTAGATTGTGGCCGCCATTAGAAGATGGCGCTGGCTTCCACTGTGGGCTGTGATAAACAAATTCTTTTGTGGAGAGTTGGCACGCTATCCCTTTCCACCCTATAAAAAAGATCCACGCGGCGGCTTAAGATTGGGACGTGGGAGGCTTTAGAAGGCTGTGCTTGGGCGCTCGGGGGAGAGAGAGAGAGAGGAAGGTCACTAAAAGATACTTTAATCAAGGCCTGAATAAACTGCTGAAAGAAGATTCCTGAGTTGCGTCTTCCTTGCGGGCAAGGGGTCACGACAGTGAAGATCGGTACACAAATACCACTTGGCTCACCAAATTTTGTTCTTCTAGGTTGAAGTGTTCGTCTACAGTAGCAGTTTTTATATTTAGGTTTCACTCTGTTCTCTCCTATATAGATAGATGAATTTAAACTCTAAATCCAATATGGTTTGTAGTAGCTATTTGAAACTTGACAAAATAAAGGAGTTCTCAGTTTTGTCTCTATGATTTGTTTTCGCTTCAAGTAGCCCTAAGCAGAGACTGTGGAAAAGCACTTTCATTGAGAGGGGTTGCCAACATTCCAAGAAATTACGAGTTTCCGAAATACCAGCAAATATTTTTTCACCCAATCTTGATGATACTTGGGGGTAATGATCGGTACACAAATCCCACTTGGCTCACCAAATTTTGTTCTTCTAGTTTGAAGCGTTCGTCTACAGTAGCAGTTTTTATATTTAGGTTTCACTCCGTTCTCTCCGATATAGATAGATGAATTGGGAACTCTAAATCCAACATTGTTTGTAGTGGCTATTTGAAACGTGACAAAATAAAGGAGTTCTCAGTTTTGTCTCTATGGTTTGTTTCCTCTTCAAGTAGCCCCAGGCACATACGGTGGAAAAGCACTTTCATTGAGAGGGGTTGCCAAGCTTCCAAGAAATTACGAGTTTCCGAAATACCAGCAAATATTTTTTCACCCAATCTTGATGATACTTGGTGGTAATGATCGGTACACAAATCCCACTTGACTTACCAAATTTTGTTCTTCTAAATTGATGCGTTCGTTTTCAGTAGCAGTTTTATTTTTAGGTTTCACTCTGTTCTCTCTTATAGATAGATAAATTTGGAACTCTAAATCCTACATGGTTTGTAGTATCATTTGAAAATTGACAAAATAAAGGAGTTCTCAGATTTGTCTCTATGGTTTGTTTCCTCTTCAAGAAGCCCTGGCACAGACTGTGGAAAAGCACTTTCATTGAGAGGGGTTTCCAAGCTTCTAAAAAATAACGAGTTTCTGAAATACCAGCAAATATTTTTCACGCAATCTTGATGCTACTTTTTGGTAAGGACAAGTACACAAGTCCCACTTGGCTCACCAAATTTTGTTCTTCTAGGTTGAAGCATTCGTCTACAGTAGCAGTTTTTATTTTTAGGTTTTACTCTGTTCTCTCCTATATAGATAGATGAATTTGGAACTCTAAATCCAACATGGTTTGTAGTATCTCTTTGAAACTTGACAGAAGAAAGGAGTTCTCAGTTTTGTCTCTATAGTTTGTTTCCTCTTCAAGTAGCCCTGGCACAGACTGTTGAAAAGCACTTTAATTGAGTGGGATTTCCAAGCTTCTAAGAAATAACGAGTTTCTAAAATACCAGCAAATATTTTTTCACCCAATCTTGATGATACTTGGTGGAAAGGACAAGTACACAAATCGCACTTGGCTCACCAAATTTTGTTCTTCTAGGTTGAAGCATTTGTCTACAGTAGCAGTTTTTATTTTTTGGTTTTACTCTGTTCTCTCCTATATAGATAGATGAATTTGGAACTCTAAATTAAACATGGTTTCTGGTGGCTCTTTGAAACTTGACAAAGTACAGGAGTTCTCAGTTTTGTCTCTATGATTTGTTTCCGCTTCATGTAGCCATAAGCAGAGACTGTGGAAAAGCAATTTCATTGAAAGGGGTTGCCAAGCTTCCAAGAAATAACGAGTTTCGGAAATACCAGCAAATATATTTTCACCCAATCTTGACGATACTTGGGTTTACGATCGGTACACAAATCCCACTTGGCTCACCAAATTCTGTTCTTCAAGGTTGAAGCGTTCATCTACAGTAGCAGTTTTTATATTTAGGTTTCACTCTGTTCTCTCCTATAAAGATAGATGAATTTTGAACTCTAAGTCCAATATGGTTTGCAGTAGCTCTTTGTAACTTGACAAAATAAAGGAGTTCTCAGTTTTGTCTCTATGATTTGTTTCTGCTTCAATTAGTCTTAAGCAGGGACTGTGGAAAAGCACTTTCATTGAGAGGGGTTTCCAAGCTTCGAAGAAATTACGAGTTTCCGAAATACCAGCAAATATTTTTTCACACAATCTTGATGATACGTGGTGGTAATGACAAGTCCTCAAATCCCACTTGGCTCACCAAATTTTGTTCTTCTAAGTTGAAGCCTTCGTTTACAGTAGCAGTTTTTATTTTTAGGTTTCATACTGTTCTCCCATATAGATAGATGAATTTGGAATTCTAAATCCAACATGGTTTGTAGTAGCTCTTTGAAACTTGACAAAATAAAGTAGTTCTCAGTTTTGTCTTTTTGTTTTGTTTCCTCTTCAAGTAGTCCTAGGCACAGACTGTGAAAAAGCACTTTCATTGAGAGGGGTTGCCAAGCTTCTAAGAAAAACGAGTTTCCGAAATACCAGCAAATATTATTTCTCCCAATCTTGATGATACTTGGTGGTATGGACAAGTACACTAATCGCACTTGACTCACCAAATTTTGTTCTTCTAGGTTGAAGCATTCGTCTACATTAGCAGTTTTTATTTTTTGGTTTTACTCTGTTCTCTCCTATATAGATACATGAATTTGGAACTCTAAATCCAACATGGTCTGTAGTAGCTCTTTGAAACTTGACAAAATAAAGGAGTTTTCAGTTTTGTCTCTATGATTTGTTTCCGCTTCAAGTAGCCCTAAGCAGTGACTGTGGAAAAGCACTTTCATTGAGAGGGGTTGCCAAGCTTCCAAGAAATTACGAGTTTCCGAAATACCAGCAAATATTTTTTCACCCAATCTTGATGATATGTGGTGGTAATGACAAGTTCACAAGTCCCACTTGGCTCACCAAATTTTGTTCTTCTAGGTTGAAGCGTTCGTATACAGTAGCCGTTTTTATTTTTAGGTTTCACTCTGTTCTCTCCTATATAGATAGATGAATTTGGAACACTAAATCCAACATCGTTATTAGTAGCTCTTTGAAACTTGACAAAATAAAGTAGTTCTCAGTTTTGTCTCTATGGTTTGTTTCCACTTAAAATACCCCTAGGAACAGACTGTGGAAAAGCACTTTCATTGCGTGGGGTTGCCAAGCTTCTAAGAAATAACGAGTTTCTGAAATACCAGCAAATATTTTTTCACGCAATCTTGATGACACATGGTGGTAATGATCAGTACGCAAATCCTACTTGGCTCACCAAATTTTGTTGTTCTAGGTTGAAGCGTTCGTCTACAGTAGCAGTTTTTATATATAGGTTTCTCTCTGTTCTCTCCTATATAGATAGATGAATTTGGAACTCTAAATTCAATATGGTTATAGTATCTCTTTGAAACTTGACAAAGTAAAGGAGTTCTCATTTTTGTCTCTATGATTTGTTTCTGCTTCATATAGCCCTAAGCAGAGACTGTGGAAAAGCACTTTCATTGAAAGGGGTTTCCAAGCTTCCAAGAAATTACGAGTTTCCGAAATAGCAGCAAATATTTTGTCACCCAATGTTGATGATACTTGGTGGTAATGATCGGTACACAAATCCCACTTGGCTCACCAAATTTTGTTCTTCTAGGTTGAAGCGTTCGTCTACAGTAGCAGTTTTTATATTTAGGTTTAACTCTGTTCTCTGCTATATAAATAGATGAATTTGGAACTCTAAATCCAAAATCTTTGTAGTAGCTCTTTGAAACTTGACAAAAAAAAGGAATTCTCAGTTTTGTCCCTATGGTTTGTTTCCTTTTCAAGTAGCCCTAGGCACAGACTGTGGAAAAGCACTTTCATTGAGAGGGGTTGCCAAGCTTGTAAGAAATAACGAGTTTCCGAATTACCAGCAAATATTTTTTTACCCAAACTTAATAATACTTGGTGGTGATGATCAGTACACAAATCTCACTTGGCTCACCAAATTTTGTTCTTCTAGGTTGAAGAGTTCAGCTACAGTAGTAGTTTTTATGTTTAGGTTTCACTCTGTTCTCTGCTATATAGATAGATGAATTTGGAACTCTAAATCCAATATGGTTAGTAGTAACTCTTTGAAACTTCAGAAAGTAAAGGAGTTCTCAGTTTTGTCTCTATGATTTGTTTCCGCTTCATGTAGCCGCAAGCAGAGACTGTGGAAAAGCACTTTCATTGAAAGCGGTTGCCAAGCTTCCAAGAAATTACGAGTTTCGGAAATACGAGCAAATATTTTGTCACCCAATGTTGATGATACGTGGTGGTAATGATTGGTACACAAATCCCACTTGGCTGGCCAAATTTTGTTCTTCTAGGTTGAAGCGTTCGTCTACAGTAGCAGTTTTTATATTTAGGTTTCACTCTGTTCTCTCCTATATAGATAGATGAGTTTGGAACTCTAAATCCAACATGGTTTGTAGTAGCTCCTTGAAACTTGACAAAATAAAGGAGTTCTCAGATGTGTCTCTATGGTTTGTTTCCTCTTCAAGTAGCCGTAGGCACAGACTGTGGAAAAACACTTTCATTGAGAGGGGTTGCCAAGCTTCTAAGAAATAATGAGTTTCCAAAATACCAACAAATATTTTTTCACCCAATCTTGATAATACTTGGTGGTGATGATCAGTGCACAAATCCCACTTGGCTCACCAAATTTTGTTCTTCTAGGTTGAAGCGTTCGTCTACATAACAATTTTTATATTTAGGTTTCACTCTGTTTTCTCCTATATAGATAGATGAATTTTGAACTCTAAATCCAACATGGTTTGTAGTAGCTCTTTGAAACTTGAAAAAATAAAGGAGATCTCAGTTTTGTCTCTATGATTTGTTTCCTCTTCAAGTAGCCCTAAGCAGTGACTGTGGAAAAGCACTGTCATTTAGAGGGGTTGCCATGCTTCCAAGAAATTACGAGTTTCCAAAATACCAGCAAATATTTTTTCACCCAATCTTGATGATATGTGGTGGTTTTGACAAGTCCACAAATCCCACTGGGCTCACCAAATTTTTGTTCTTCTAGGTTGAAGCGTTCGTTTACAGTAGCAGTTTTTATTTTTAGGTTTCACTCTGTTCTCTATTATATAGATAGATGAATTTGGAACTCTAAATCCAACATGGTTTGTAGTAGCTCTTTGAAACTTGACAAAATAAAGGAGTTCTCAGTTTTGTCTCTATGGTTTGTTTCCTCTTCAGGTACCCCTAGGAACAGACTGTGGAAAAGCACTTTCATTGAGTGGGGTTGCCAGGCTTCTAAGAAATAACGATTTTCCGACATACCAGCAAACATTTTTTCACGCAATCTTGATGACACTTTGTGGTAATGATCAGTACACAAATCCCACTTCGCTCACCAAATTATGTTCTTCTAGGTTGAAGCGTTCGTCTACAGTAGCAATTTTTATATTTAGGTTTCACTCTGTTCTCTCCTATATAGATAGATGAATTTGGAACTCTAAATCCAAAATGGTTTGTAGTAGCTATTTGAAACCTGACAAAATAAAGGAGTTCTCAGTTTTGTCTCTATGATTTGTTTCCAATTCAAGTAGCCCTAATCAGTGACTGTGGAAAACCACTTTCATTGAGAGGGGTTGCCAAGCTTCCAAGAAATTACGAGTTTCCAAAATACCAGCAAATATTTTTTCACACAATCTTGATCATATGTGGTGGTAATGACAAGTCCACAAATCCCACTTGGCTCACCAAATTTTGTTCTTCTAGGTTGAAGCGTTCGTTTACAGTAGCCGTTTTTATTTTTAGGTTTCACTCAGTTCTCTCCTATATACATAGATGAATTTGGAAGTCTAAATCCAACATGGTTTGTAGTAGCTCTTTGAAATTTGACAAAATAAAGGAGTTCTCAGTTTTGTCTCTATAGTTTGTTTCCTCTTCAAGTAGCCCTGGCACAGACAGTTGAAAAGCACTTTCATTGAGTGGGATTTCCAAGCTTCTAAGAAATAACGAGTTTCTAAAATACCAGCAAATATTTTTTCACCCAATCTTGATGATACTTGGTGGAAAGGACAAGTACACAAATCGCACTTGGCTCACCAAATTTTGTTCTTCTAGGTTGAAGCATTTGTCTACAGTAGCAGTTTTTATTTTTGGTTTTACTCTGTTCTCTCCTATATAGATAGATGAATTTGGAACTCTAAATTAAACATGGTTTGTAGTGGCTCTTTGAAACTTGACAAAGTACAGGAGTTCTCAGTTTTGTCTCTATGATTTGTTTCCGCTTCATGTAGCCATAAGCAGAGACTGTGAAAAGCAATTTCATTTAAATGGGTTGCCAAGCTTCCAAGAAATAACGAGTTTCCGAAATACCAGCAAATATATTTTCACCCAATTTGATGATCCTTGGTTTACGATCGGTACACAAATGCCACTTGGCTCACCAAATTCTGTTCTTCAAGGTTGAAGCGTTCGTCTACAGTAGCAGTTTTTATATTTAGGTTTCACTCTGTTCTCTCCTATAAAGATAGATGAATTTGGAACTCTAAATCCAATATGGTTTGGGTAGCTCTTTGTAACTTGACAAAGTAAGGGAGTTCTCAGTTTTGTCTCTATGATTTGTTTCTGCTTCAAGTAGTCCTAAGCAGGGACTCTGGAAAAGCACTTTCATTGAGAGGGGTTTCCAAGCTTCGAAGAAATTACGAGTTTCCGAATTACCAGCAAACATTTTTTCACACAATCTTGATGATACGTGGTGGTAATGACAAGTCCTCAAATCCCACTTGGCTCACCAAATTTTGTTCTTCTAAGTTGAAGCGTTCGTTTACAGTAGCAGTTTTTATTTTTAGGTTTCATTCTGTTCTCCCATATAGATAGATGAATTTGGAATTCTAAATCCAACATGGTTTGTAGTAGCTCTTTGAAACTTGACAAAATAAAGTAGTTCTCAGTTTTGTCTCTTTGTTTTGTTTCCTCTTCAAGTAGTCCTAGGCACAGACTGTGAAAAAGCACTTTCATTGAGAGGGGTTGCCAAGCTTCTAAGAAAAACGAGTTTCCGAAATACCAGCAAATATTATTTCTCATAATCTTGAAGATACTTGGTCGTAAGGACAAGTACACTAATCGCACTTGGCTCACCAAATTTTGTTCTTCTAGGTTGAAGCATTCGTCTACAGTAGCAGTTTTTATTTTTTGGTTTTACTCTGTTCTCTCCTATATAGATAGATAAATTTGGAACTCTAAATCCAACATGGTTTGTAGTAGCTCTTTGAAACTTGACAAAATTAATGAGTTCTCAGTTTTGTCTCTATGATTTGTTTCCGCTTCAAGTAGCCCTAAGCAGTGACTGTGGAAAAGCACTTTCATTGAGAGGGGTTGCCAAGCTTCCAAGAAACTACGAGTTTCCGAAATATCAGCAAATATTTTTTCACCCAATCTTGATGATATGTGGTGGTAATGACAATTTCACAAATCCCACTTGGCTCACCAAATTTTGTTCTTCTAGGTTGAAGCGTTCGTTTACAGTAGCCGTTTTTATTTTATGTTTCACTCTGTTCTCTCCTATATAGATAGATGAATTTGGAACACTAAATCCATCATCGTTTGTAGTAGCTCTTTGAAACTTGACAAAATAAAGTAGTTCTCAGTTTTGTCTCTATGGTTTGTTTCCTCTTCAAGTACCCCTAGGAACAGACTGTGGAAAAGCACTTTCATTGCGTGGGGTTGCCAAGCTTCTAAGAAATAACGAGTTTCTGAAATACCAGCAAATATTTTTTCACGCAATCTTGATGACACATGGTGGTAATGATCAGTACGCAAATCCTACTTGGCTCACCAAATTTTGTTGTTCTAGGTTGAAGCGTTCGTCTACAGTAGCAGTTTTTATATATAGGTTTCACTCTGTTCTCTCCAATATAGATAGATGAATTTGGAACTCTAAATTCAATATGGTTTTAGTATCTCTTTGAAACTTGACAAAGTAAAGGAGTTCTCATTTTTGTCTCTATGATTTGTTTCTGCTTCATATAGCCCTAAGCAGAGACTGTGGAAAAGCACTTTCATTGAAAGGGGTTTCCAAGCTTCCAAGAAATTACGAGTTTCCGAAATACCAGCAAATATCTTCTCAACCAATGTTGATGATACTTGGTGGTAATGATCGGTACACAAATCCCACTTGGCTCACCAAATTTTGTTCTTCAAGGTTGAAGCGTTCGTCTACAGTAGCAGTTTTTATATTTAGGTTTCACTCTGTTCTCTGCTATATAGATAGATGAATTTGGAACTCTAAATCCAACATCTTTGTAGTAGCTCTTTGAAACTTGACAAAAAAAAGGAATTCTCAGTTTTGTCTCTATGGTTTGTTTCCTTTTCAAGTAGCCCTAGGCACAGACTGTGGAAAAGCACTTTCATTGAGAGGGGTTGCCAAGCTTGTAAGAAATAACGAGTTTCCGAAATACCAGCAAATATTTTTTCACCCCAAATTTAATA
>NW_027513496.1:0-183450 GCF_048772815.1 Callospermophilus lateralis
CCCAACTTTCACTCTTCTAGGTTCAAGAGTTCGTTTCCAGTAACACTTTGAATTTTTAGGTTTCACTCTGTTTTCTGCTTTATAGATAGATGTGTTTGAAACTCTAAATCAAACACGGTTTGTGCTAGCTCCTTGAAACTTGACAAAATGAAGTACTTTTAAGTTCTATTTCAATGGTTTGTTTCCTCTTGAAGTACCCCATGCAGAGACTGGCGAAAAACACTGTCGTTTGAAAGGGGTTGCCAAGCTTCCAAAAAACTACTAGTTTGCTGTAATCTCAGCAAACATTTTTTCACCAAATCTTGATGATACTTGGTGGTAATGATCAGTTCACTAATCCCACATGGCTGCCCAATTTTTATTCTTCTAGGTTGAATCGTTCGTTTCCAGAAACAGTTTGAATTTTTAGGTTTCACTCTCTTTTCTCCTACATAGATAGCTGTGTTTGGAATTCTAAATCAAACACGGTTTGTGCTAGCTCCTTGAAACTTGACCAAATGAAGTAGTTCTAAGTTCTATCTCTATGGTTTGTTTCCTCTTGAAGTACCCCATGCAGAGACTGGAGAAAAACACTTTCGTTTGAAAGGGGTTGCCAAGCTTCCAAAAAACTACTAGTTTGCTGAAATCTCAGCAAACATTTTTTCACCAAATCTTGATGATACTTGGTGGTAATGGTCATTTCACTAATCCCACTTGGCTGCCCAATTTTTATTCTTCTAGGTTGAAGCATTCGTTTCCAGTAACAGTTTGAATTTTTAGGTTTCACTCTGTTTTCTCCTACATAGATAGCTGTGTTTGGAATTCTAAATCAAACACGGTTTGTGCGAGCTCCTTGAAACTTGACAAAATGAAGTAGTTCTAAGTTCTATCTCTATGGTTTGTTTCCTCTTGAAGTACCCCATGGAGAGACTGGCAAAAAACACTTTCGTTTGAAAGGGGTTGCCAAGCTTCCAAAAAACTACTAGTTTGCTGAAACCTCAGCAAACATTTTTTCAACAACCCTTGATAATACTTGGTGGTAATGATCAGTTCACTAATCCCACTTGGCTGCCCAATTTTTATTCTTCTAGGTAGAAACATTCGTTTCCAGTAACACTTTGAATTTTTAGGTTTCACTCTGTTTTCTGCTATATAGATAGATGTGTTTGAAACTCTAAATCAAACACGGTTTGTGCTAGCTCCTTGAAACTTGACAAAATGAAGTAGTTCTAAGTTCTATCTCTATGGTTTGTTTCCTCTTGAAGTACCCCATGCAGAGACTGGCGAAAAACACTTTCGTTTGAAAGGGGTTGCCAAGCTTCCAAAAAACTACTAGTTTGCTGAAATCTCAGCAAACATTTTTTCACCAAATCTTGATGATACTTGGTGGTAATGATCAGTTCACTAATCTCCCTTTTCTGCCCAGCTTTCACTCTTCTAGGTTCAAGCATTCGTTTCCAGTAACACTTTGAATTTTTAGGTTTCACTCTGTTTTCTCCTACATAGATAGCTGTGTTTGGAATTCTAAATCAAACCCGGTTTGTGCTAGCTCCTTGAAACTTGACCAAATGAAGTAGTTCTAAGTTCTATCTCTATGGTTTGTTTCCTCTTGAAGTACCCCATGCAGAGACTGGCGAAAAACACTTTCGTTTGAAAGGGGTTGCCAAGCTTCAAAAAACTACTAGTTTGTTGAAATCTCAGCAAACATTTTTTCACCAAATCTTGATGATTCTTGGTGGTAATGATCAGTTCACTGATCCCACTTGGCTGCCCAATTTTTATTCATCTAGGTTGAAGCATTCTTTCCAGTAACAGTTTGAATTTTTAGGTTTCACTCTGTTTTCTCCTACATAGATAGCTGTGTTTGGAATTCTAAATCAAACACGGTTTGTGCTAGCTCCTTGAAACTTGACCAAATGAAGTAGTTCTAAGGTCTATCTCTATGGTTTGTTTCCTCTTGAAGTACCCCATGCAGAGACTGGCGCAAAACACTTTCGTTTGAAAGGGGTTGCCAAGCTTCCAAAAAACTACTAGTTTGCTGAAATCTCAGCAAACATTTTTTCACCTAATCTTGATGATACTTGGTGGTAATGGTCATTTCACTAATCCCACTTGGCTGCCCAATTTTTATTCTTCTAGGTTGAAGCATTCGTTTCCAGTAACAGTTTGAATTTTTAGGTTTCACTCTGTTTTCTCCTACATAGATAGCTGTGTTTGGAATTCTAAATCAAACACGGCTTGTGCTAGCTCCTTGAAACTTGACCAAATGAAGTAGTCTAAGTTCTATCTCTATGGTTTGTTTCCTCTTGAAGTACCCCATGCAGAGACTGGCGAAAAACACTTTCGTTTGAAAGGGGTTGCCAAGCTTCCAAAAAACTACTCGTTTGCTGAAATCTCAGCAAACATTTTTTCACCAAACCTTGATGATACTTGGTGGTAATGATCAGTTCACTAATCCCACTTGGCTGCCCAATTTTTATTCTTCTAGGTTGAAGCATTCGTTTCCAGTCACAGTTTGAATTTTTAGGTTTCGCTCTGTTTTCTCCTACATAGATAGCTGTGTTTGAAATTCTAAATCAAACACGGTTTGTGCTAGCTCTTTCAAACTTGACCAAATGAAGTAGTTCTAAGTTCTATCTCTATGGTTTGTTTCCTCTTGAAGTACCCCATGCAGAGACTGGCGAAAAACACTTTCGTTTGAAAGGGGTTGCCAAGCTTCCAAAAAACTACTAGTTTGCTGAAATCTGAGCAAACATTTTTTCACCAAATCTTGATGATACTTGGTGGTAATGGTCATTTCACTAATCCCACTTGGCTGCCCAATTTTTATTCTTCTAGGTTGAAGCATTCGTTTCCAGTAACAGTTTGAATTTTTAGGTTTCACTCTGTTTTCTCCTACATAGATAGCTGTGTTTGGAATTCTAAATCAAACACGGCTTGTGCTAGCTCCTTGAAACTTGACCAAATGAAGTAGTCTAAGTTCTATCTCTATGGTTTGTTTCCTCTAGAAGTACCCCATGCAGAGACTGGCGAAAAACACTTTCGTTTGAAAGGGGTTGCCAAGCTTCCAAAAAACTACTCGTTTGCTGAAATCTCAGCAAACATTTTTTCACCAAACCTTGATGATACTTGGTGGTAATGATCAGTTCACTAATCCCACTTGGCTGCCCAATTTTTATTCTTCTAGGTTGAAGCATTCGTTTCCAGTCACAGTTTGAATTTTTAGGTTTCACTCTGTTTTCTCCTACATAGATAGCTGTGTTTGAAATTCTAAATCAAACACGGTTTGTGCTAGCTCTTTCAAACTTGACCAAATGAAGTAGTTCTAAGTTCTATCTCTATGGTTTGTTTCCTCTTGAAGTACCCCATGCAGAGACTGGCGAAAAACACTTTCGTTTGAAAGGGGTTGCCAAGCTTCCAAAAAACTACTAGTTTGCTGAAATCTGAGCAAACATTTTTTCACCAAATCTTGATGATACTTGGTGGTAATGGTCATTTCACTAATCCCACTTGGCTGCCCAATTTTTATTCTTCTAGGTTGAAGCATTCGTTTCCAGTAACAGTTTGAATTTTTAGGTTTCACTCTGTTTTCTCCTACATAGATAGCTGTGTTTGGAATTCTAAATCAAACACGGTTTGTGCTAGCTCCTTGAAACTTGACAAAATGAAGTAGTTCTAAGTTCTATCTCTATGGTTTGTTTCCTCTTGAAGTACCCCATGCAGAGACTGGCGAAAAACACTTTCGTTTGAAAGGGGTTGCCAAGCTTCCAAAAAACTTCTAGTTTGCTGAAATCTCAGCAAAAATTTTTTCACCAAATCTTGATGATACTTGGTGGTATAGATCAGTTCACTAATCCCAATTGGCTGCCCAATTTTTATTCTTCTAGGTAGAATCATTCTTTTCCAGTAACAGTTTGAATTTTTAGGTTTCACTCTGTTTTCGCCTACATAGATAGCTGTGTTTGGAATTCTAAATCAAACACGGTTTGTGCTAGCTCCTTGAAACTTGACAAAATGAAGTAGTTCTAAGTTCTATCTCTATGGTTTGTTTCCTCCTGAAGTACCCCATGGAGAGACTGGCGAAAAACACTTTCGTTTGAAAGGCGTTGCCAAGCTTCCAAAAAACTACTAGTTTGCTGAAACCTCAGCAAACATTTTTTCTCCAAATCTTGATGATACTTGGTGGTAATGATCAGTTCACTAATCCCACTTAGCTGCCCAACTGTCACTCTTCTAGGTTCAAGCGTTCATTTCAAGTAACAGTTTGAATTTTTAGGTTTCACTCTGTTTTCTGCTATATAGATAGATGTGTTTGAAACTCTAAATCAAACACGGTTTGTGGTAGCTCCTTGAAACTTGACAAAATGAAGTAGTTCTAAGTTCTATCTCAATGGTTTGTTTCCTCTTGAAGTACCCCATGCAGAGACTGGCGAAAAACACTTTCGTTTGAAAGGGGTTGCCAAGCTTCCAAAAACCTACTAGTTTGCTGAAATCTCAGCAAACATTTTTTCACCAAATCTTGATGATACTTGGTGGTAATGATCAGTTCACTAATCCCACTTGGCTGCCCAACTTTCATTCTTCTAGGTTCAAGCGTTCGTTTCCAGTAACACTTTGAATTTTTATTTTTCACTCTGTTTTCTGCTATATAGATAGATGTGTTTGAAACTCTAAATCAAACACGGTTTGTGCTAGCTCCTTGAAACTTGACAAAATGAAGTAGTTCTAAGTTCTATCTCTATGCTTTGTTTCCTCTTGAAGAACCCCATGCAGAGACTGGCGCAAAACACTTTCGTTTGAAAGGGGTTGCCAAGCTTCCAAAAAACTACTAGTTTGCTGAAATCTCAGCAAACATTTTTTCACCAAAACTTGATGATATTTGCTGGTAATGATCAGTTCACTAATCCCACTTGGCTGCCCAACTTTCACTCTTCTAGGTTCAAGCGTTCGTTTCCAGTAACACTTTGAATTTTTAGGTTTCACTCTGTTTTCTGCTTTATAGATAGTTGTGTTTGAAACTCTAAATCAAACACGGTTTGTGCTAGCTCCTTGAAACTTGACAAAATGAAGTACTTTTAAGTTCTATTTCAATGGTTTGTTTCCTCTTGAAGTACCCCATGCAGAGACTGGCGAAAAACACTGTCGTTTGAAAGGGGTTGCCAAGCTTCCAAAAAACTACTAGTTTGCTGAAATCTCAGCAAACATTTTTTCACCAAACCTTGATGATACTTGGTGGTAATGATCAGTTCACTAATCCCACTTGGCTGCCCAATTTTTATTCTTCTAGGTTGAATCGTTCGTTTCCAGTAACAGTTTGAATTTTTAGGTTTCACTCTCTTTTCTCCTACATAGATAGCTGTGTTTGGAATTCTAAATCAAACACGGTTTGTGCTAGCTCCTTGAAACTTGACCAAATGAAGTAGTTCTAAGTTCTATCTCTATGGTATGTTTCCTCTTGAAGTACCCCATGCAGAGACTGGAGAAAAACACTTTCGTTTGAAAGGGGTTGCCAAGCTTCCAAAAAACTACTAGTTTGCTGAAATCTCAGCAAACATTTTTTCACCAAATCTTGATGATACTTGGTGGTAATGGTCATTTCACTAATCCCACTTGGCTGCCCAATTTTTATTCTTCTAGGTTGAAGCATTCGTTTCCAGTAACAGTTTGAATTTTTAGGTTTCACTCTGTTTTCTCCTACATAGATAGCTGTGTTTGGAATTCTAAATCAAACACGGTTTGTGCGAGCTCCTTGAAACTTGACAAAATGAAGTAGTTCTAAGTTCTATCTCTATGGTTTGTTTCCTCTTGAAGTACCCCATGGAGAGACTGGCAAAAAACACTTTCGTTTGAAAGGGGTTGCCAAGCTTCCAAAAAACTACTAGTTTGCTGAAACCTCAGCAAACATTTTTTCACCAAACCTTGATAATACTTGGTGGTAATGATCAGTTCACTAATCCCACTTGGCTGCCCAATTTTTATTCTTCTAGGTAGAAACATTCGTTTCCAGTAACACTTTGAATTTTTAGGTTTCACTCTGTTTTCTGCTATATAGATAGATGTGTTTGAAACTCTAAATCAAACACGGTTTGTGCTAGCTCCTTGAAACTTGACAAAATGAAGTAGTTCTAAGTTCTATCTCTATGGTTTGTTTCCTCTTGAAGTACCCCATGCAGATACTGGCGAAAAACACTTTCGTTTGAAAGGGGTTGCCAAGCTTCCAAAAAACTACTAGTTTGCTGAAATCTCAGCAAACATTTTTTCACCAAATCTTGATGATACTTGGTGGTAATGATCAGTTCACTAATCTCCCTTTTCTGCCCAGCTTTCACTCTTCTAGGTTCAAGCATTCGTTTCCAGTAACACTTTGAATTTTTAGGTTTCACTCTGTTTTCTCCTACATAGATAGCTGTGTTTGGAATTCTAAATCAAACCCGGTTTGTGCTAGCTCCTTGAAACTTGACCAAATGAAGTAGTTCTAAGTTCTATCTCTATGGTATGTTTCCTCTTGAAGTACCCCATGCAGAGACTGGCGAAAAACACTTTCGTTTGAAAGGGGTTGCCAAGCTTCAAAAAACTACTAGTTTGCTGAAATCTCAGCAAACATTTTTTCACCAAATCTTGATGATTCTTGGTGGTAATGATCAGTTCACTAATCCCACTTGGCTGCCCAATTTTTATTCATCTAGGTGGAAGCATTCTTTTCCAGTAACAGTTTGAATTTTTAGGTTTCACTCTGTTTTCTCCTACATAGATAGCTGTGTTTGGAATTCTAAATCAAACACGGTTTGTGCTAGCTCCTTGAAACTTGACCAAATGAAGTAGTTCTAAGGTCTATCTCTATGGTTTGTTTCCTCTTGAAGTACCCCATGCAGAGACTGGCGCAAAACACTTTCGTTTGAAAGGGGTTGCCAAGCTTCCAAAAAACTACTAGTTTGCTGAAATCTCAGCAAACATTTTTTCACCTAATCTTGATGATACTTGGTGGTAATGGTCATTTCACTAATCCCACTTGGCTGCCCAATTTTTATTCTTCTAGGTTGAAGCATTCGTTTCCAGTAACAGTTTGAATTTTTAGGTTTCACTCTGTTTTCTCCTACATAGATAGCTGTGTTTGGAATTCTAAATCAAACACGGCTTGTGCTAGCTCCTTGAAACTTGACCAAATGAAGTAGTCTAAGTTCTATCTCTATGGTTTGTTTCCTCTTGAAGTACCCCATGCAGAGACTGGCGAAAAACACTTTCGTTTGAAAGGGGTTGCCAAGCTTCCAAAAAACTACTCGTTTGCTGAAATCTCAGCAAACATTTTTTCACCAAACCTTGATGATACTTGGTGGTAATGATCAGTTCACTAATCCCACTTGGCTGCCCAATTTTTATTCTTCTAGGTTGAAGCATTCGTTTCCAGTCACAGTTTGAATTTTTAGGTTTCGCTCTGTTTTCTCCTACATAGATAGCTGTGTTTGAAATTCTAAATCAAACACGGTTTGTGCTAGCTCTTTCAAACTTGACCAAATGAAGTAGTTCTAAGTTCTATCTCTATGGTTTGTTTCCTCTTGAAGTACCCCATGCAGAGACTGGCGAAAAACACTTTCGTTTGAAAGGGGTTGCCAAGCTTCCAAAAAACTACTAGTTTGCTGAAATCTGAGCAAACATTTTTTCACCAAATCTTGATGATACTTGGTGGTAATGGTCATTTCACTAATCCCACTTGGCTGCCCAATTTTTATTCTTCTAGGTTGAAGCATTCGTTTCCAGTAACAGTTTGAATTTTTAGGTTTCACTCTGTTTTCTCCTACATAGATAGCTGTGTTTGGAATTCTAAATCAAACACGGCTTGTGCTAGCTCCTTGAAACTTGACCAAATGAAGTAGTCTAAGTTCTATCTCTATGGTTTGTTTCCTCTAGAAGTACCCCATGCAGAGACTGGCGAAAAACACTTTCGTTTGAAAGGGGTTGCCAAGCTTCCAAAAAACTACTCGTTTGCTGAAATCTCAGCAAACATTTTTTCACCAAACCTTGATGATACTTGGTGGTAATGATCAGTTCACTAATCCCACTTGGCTGCCCAATTTTTATTCTTCTAGGTTGAAGCATTCGTTTCCAGTCACAGTTTGAATTTTTAGGTTTCACTCTGTTTTCTCCTACATAGATAGCTGTGTTTGAAATTCTAAATCAAACACGGTTTGTGCTAGCTCTTTCAAACTTGACCAAATGAAGTAGTTCTAAGTTCTATCTCTATGGTTTGTTTCCTCTTGAAGTACCCCATGCAGAGACTGGCGAAAAACACTTTCGTTTGAAAGGGGTTGCCAAGCTTCCAAAAAACTACTAGTTTGCTGAAATCTGAGCAAACATTTTTTCACCAAATCTTGATGATACTTGGTGGTAATGGTCATTTCACTAATCCCACTTGGCTGCCCAATTTTTATTCTTCTAGGTTGAAGCATTCGTTTCCAGTAACAGTTTGAATTTTTAGGTTTCACTCTGTTTTCTCCTACATAGATAGCTGTGTTTGGAATTCTAAATCAAACACGGTTTGTGCTAGCTCCTTGAAACTTGACAAAATGAAGTAGTTCTAAGTTCTATCTCTATGGTTTGTTTCCTCTTGAAGTACCCCATGCAGAGACTGGCGAAAAACACTTTCGTTTGAAAGGGGTTGCCAAGCTTCCAAAAAACTTCTAGTTTGCTGAAATCTCAGCAAAAATTTTTTCACCAAATCTTGATGATACTTGGTGGTATAGATCAGTTCACTAATCCCAATTGGCTGCCCAATTTTTATTCTTCTAGGTAGAATCATTCTTTTCCAGTAACAGTTTGAATTTTTAGGTTTCACTCTGTTTTCGCCTACATAGATAGCTGTGTTTGGAATTCTAAATCAAACACGGTTTGTGCTAGCTCCTTGAAACTTGACAAAATGAAGTAGTTCTAAGTTCTATCTCTATGGTTTGTTTCCTCCTGAAGTACCCCATGGAGAGACTGGCGAAAAACACTTTCGTTTGAAAGGCGTTGCCAAGCTTCCAAAAAACTACTAGTTTGCTGAAACCTCAGCAAACATTTTTTCTCCAAATCTTGATGATACTTGGTGGTAATGATCAGTTCACTAATCCCACTTAGCTGCCCAACTGTCACTCTTCTAGGTTCAAGCGTTCATTTCAAGTAACAGTTTGAATTTTTAGGTTTCACTCTGTTTTCTGCTATATAGATAGATGTGTTTGAAACTCTAAATCAAACACGGTTTGTGGTAGCTCCTTGAAACTTGACAAAATGAAGTAGTTCTAAGTTCTATCTCAATGGTTTGTTTCCTCTTGAAGTACCCCATGCAGAGACTGGCGAAAAACACTTTCGTTTGAAAGGGGTTGCCAAGCTTCCAAAAACCTACTAGTTTGCTGAAATCTCAGCAAACATTTTTTCACCAAATCTTGATGATACTTGGTGGTAATGATCAGTTCACTAATCCCACTTGGCTGCCCAACTTTCATTCTTCTAGGTTCAAGCGTTCGTTTCCAGTAACACTTTGAATTTTTATTTTTCACTCTGTTTTCTGCTATATAGATAGATGTGTTTGAAACTCTAAATCAAACACGGTTTGTGCTAGCTCCTTGAAACTTGACAAAATGAAGTAGTTCTAAGTTCTATCTCTATGCTTTGTTTCCTCTTGAAGAACCCCATGCAGAGACTGGCGCAAAACACTTTCGTTTGAAAGGGGTTGCCAAGCTTCCAAAAAACTACTAGTTTGCTGAAATCTCAGCAAACATTTTTTCACCAAAACTTGATGATATTTGCTGGTAATGATCAGTTCACTAATCCCACTTGGCTGCCCAACTTTCACTCTTCTAGGTTCAAGCGTTCGTTTCCAGTAACACTTTGAATTTTTAGGTTTCACTCTGTTTTCTGCTTTATAGATAGTTGTGTTTGAAACTCTAAATCAAACACGGTTTGTGCTAGCTCCTTGAAACTTGACAAAATGAAGTACTTTTAAGTTCTATTTCAATGGTTTGTTTCCTCTTGAAGTACCCCATGCAGAGACTGGCGAAAAACACTGTCGTTTGAAAGGGGTTGCCAAGCTTCCAAAAAACTACTAGTTTGCTGAAATCTCAGCAAACATTTTTTCACCAAACCTTGATGATACTTGGTGGTAATGATCAGTTCACTAATCCCACTTGGCTGCCCAATTTTTATTCTTCTAGGTTGAATCGTTCGTTTCCAGTAACAGTTTGAATTTTTAGGTTTCACTCTCTTTTCTCCTACATAGATAGCTGTGTTTGGAATTCTAAATCAAACACGGTTTGTGCTAGCTCCTTGAAACTTGACCAAATGAAGTAGTTCTAAGTTCTATCTCTATGGTATGTTTCCTCTTGAAGTACCCCATGCAGAGACTGGAGAAAAACACTTTCGTTTGAAAGGGGTTGCCAAGCTTCCAAAAAACTACTAGTTTGCTGAAATCTCAGCAAACATTTTTTCACCAAATCTTGATGATACTTGGTGGTAATGGTCATTTCACTAATCCCACTTGGCTGCCCAATTTTTATTCTTCTAGGTTGAAGCATTCGTTTCCAGTAACAGTTTGAATTTTTAGGTTTCACTCTGTTTTCTCCTACATAGATAGCTGTGTTTGGAATTCTAAATCAAACACGGTTTGTGCGAGCTCCTTGAAACTTGACAAAATGAAGTAGTTCTAAGTTCTATCTCTATGGTTTGTTTCCTCTTGAAGTACCCCATGGAGAGACTGGCAAAAAACACTTTCGTTTGAAAGGGGTTGCCAAGCTTCCAAAAAACTACTAGTTTGCTGAAACCTCAGCAAACATTTTTTCACCAAACCTTGATAATACTTGGTGGTAATGATCAGTTCACTAATCCCACTTGGCTGCCCAATTTTTATTCTTCTAGGTAGAAACATTCGTTTCCAGTAACACTTTGAATTTTTAGGTTTCACTCTGTTTTCTGCTATATAGATAGATGTGTTTGAAACTCTAAATCAAACACGGTTTGTGCTAGCTCCTTGAAACTTGACAAAATGAAGTAGTTCTAAGTTCTATCTCTATGGTTTGTTTCCTCTTGAAGTACCCCATGCAGATACTGGCGAAAAACACTTTCGTTTGAAAGGGGTTGCCAAGCTTCCAAAAAACTACTAGTTTGCTGAAATCTCAGCAAACATTTTTTCACCAAATCTTGATGATACTTGGTGGTAATGATCAGTTCACTAATCTCCCTTTTCTGCCCAGCTTTCACTCTTCTAGGTTCAAGCATTCGTTTCCAGTAACACTTTGAATTTTTAGGTTTCACTCTGTTTTCTCCTACATAGATAGCTGTGTTTGGAATTCTAAATCAAACCCGGTTTGTGCTAGCTCCTTGAAACTTGACCAAATGAAGTAGTTCTAAGTTCTATCTCTATGGTATGTTTCCTCTTGAAGTACCCCATGCAGAGACTGGCGAAAAACACTTTCGTTTGAAAGGGGTTGCCAAGCTTCAAAAAACTACTAGTTTGCTGAAATCTCAGCAAACATTTTTTCACCAAATCTTGATGATTCTTGGTGGTAATGATCAGTTCACTAATCCCACTTGGCTGCCCAATTTTTATTCATCTAGGTGGAAGCATTCTTTTCCAGTAACAGTTTGAATTTTTAGGTTTCACTCTGTTTTCTCCTACATAGATAGCTGTGTTTGGAATTCTAAATCAAACACGGTTTGTGCTAGCTCCTTGAAACTTGACCAAATGAAGTAGTTCTAAGGTCTATCTCTATGGTTTGTTTCCTCTTGAAGTACCCCATGCAGAGACTGGCGCAAAACACTTTCGTTTGAAAGGGGTTGCCAAGCTTCCAAAAAACTACTAGTTTGCTGAAATCTCAGCAAACATTTTTTCACCTAATCTTGATGATACTTGGTGGTAATGGTCATTTCACTAATCCCACTTGGCTGCCCAATTTTTATTCTTCTAGGTTGAAGCATTCGTTTCCAGTAACAGTTTGAATTTTTAGGTTTCACTCTGTTTTCTCCTACATAGATAGCTGTGTTTGGAATTCTAAATCAAACACGGCTTGTGCTAGCTCCTTGAAACTTGACCAAATGAAGTAGTCTAAGTTCTATCTCTATGGTTTGTTTCCTCTTGAAGTACCCCATGCAGAGACTGGCGAAAAACACTTTCGTTTGAAAGGGGTTGCCAAGCTTCCAAAAAACTACTCGTTTGCTGAAATCTCAGCAAACATTTTTTCACCAAACCTTGATGATACTTGGTGGTAATGATCAGTTCACTAATCCCACTTGGCTGCCCAATTTTTATTCTTCTAGGTTGAAGCATTCGTTTCCAGTCACAGTTTGAATTTTTAGGTTTCGCTCTGTTTTCTCCTACATAGATAGCTGTGTTTGAAATTCTAAATCAAACACGGTTTGTGCTAGCTCTTTCAAACTTGACCAAATGAAGTAGTTCTAAGTTCTATCTCTATGGTTTGTTTCCTCTTGAAGTACCCCATGCAGAGACTGGCGAAAAACACTTTCGTTTGAAAGGGGTTGCCAAGCTTCCAAAAAACTACTAGTTTGCTGAAATCTGAGCAAACATTTTTTCACCAAATCTTGATGATACTTGGTGGTAATGGTCATTTCACTAATCCCACTTGGCTGCCCAATTTTTATTCTTCTAGGTTGAAGCATTCGTTTCCAGTAACAGTTTGAATTTTTAGGTTTCACTCTGTTTTCTCCTACATAGATAGCTGTGTTTGGAATTCTAAATCAAACACGGCTTGTGCTAGCTCCTTGAAACTTGACCAAATGAAGTAGTCTAAGTTCTATCTCTATGGTTTGTTTCCTCTAGAAGTACCCCATGCAGAGACTGGCGAAAAACACTTTCGTTTGAAAGGGGTTGCCAAGCTTCCAAAAAACTACTCGTTTGCTGAAATCTCAGCAAACATTTTTTCACCAAACCTTGATGATACTTGGTGGTAATGATCAGTTCACTAATCCCACTTGGCTGCCCAATTTTTATTCTTCTAGGTTGAAGCATTCGTTTCCAGTCACAGTTTGAATTTTTAGGTTTCACTCTGTTTTCTCCTACATAGATAGCTGTGTTTGAAATTCTAAATCAAACACGGTTTGTGCTAGCTCTTTCAAACTTGACCAAATGAAGTAGTTCTAAGTTCTATCTCTATGGTTTGTTTCCTCTTGAAGTACCCCATGCAGAGACTGGCGAAAAACACTTTCGTTTGAAAGGGGTTGCCAAGCTTCCAAAAAACTACTAGTTTGCTGAAATCTGAGCAAACATTTTTTCACCAAATCTTGATGATACTTGGTGGTAATGGTCATTTCACTAATCCCACTTGGCTGCCCAATTTTTATTCTTCTAGGTTGAAGCATTCGTTTCCAGTAACAGTTTGAATTTTTAGGTTTCACTCTGTTTTCTCCTACATAGATAGCTGTGTTTGGAATTCTAAATCAAACACGGTTTGTGCTAGCTCCTTGAAACTTGACAAAATGAAGTAGTTCTAAGTTCTATCTCTATGGTTTGTTTCCTCTTGAAGTACCCCATGCAGAGACTGGCGAAAAACACTTTCGTTTGAAAGGGGTTGCCAAGCTTCCAAAAAACTTCTAGTTTGCTGAAATCTCAGCAAAAATTTTTTCACCAAATCTTGATGATACTTGGTGGTATAGATCAGTTCACTAATCCCAATTGGCTGCCCAATTTTTATTCTTCTAGGTAGAATCATTCTTTTCCAGTAACAGTTTGAATTTTTAGGTTTCACTCTGTTTTCGCCTACATAGATAGCTGTGTTTGGAATTCTAAATCAAACACGGTTTGTGCTAGCTCCTTGAAACTTGACAAAATGAAGTAGTTCTAAGTTCTATCTCTATGGTTTGTTTCCTCCTGAAGTACCCCATGGAGAGACTGGCGAAAAACACTTTCGTTTGAAAGGCGTTGCCAAGCTTCCAAAAAACTACTAGTTTGCTGAAACCTCAGCAAACATTTTTTCTCCAAATCTTGATGATACTTGGTGGTAATGATCAGTTCACTAATCCCACTTAGCTGCCCAACTGTCACTCTTCTAGGTTCAAGCGTTCATTTCAAGTAACAGTTTGAATTTTTAGGTTTCACTCTGTTTTCTGCTATATAGATAGATGTGTTTGAAACTCTAAATCAAACACGGTTTGTGGTAGCTCCTTGAAACTTGACAAAATGAAGTAGTTCTAAGTTCTATCTCAATGGTTTGTTTCCTCTTGAAGTACCCCATGCAGAGACTGGCGAAAAACACTTTCGTTTGAAAGGGGTTGCCAAGCTTCCAAAAACCTACTAGTTTGCTGAAATCTCAGCAAACATTTTTTCACCAAATCTTGATGATACTTGGTGGTAATGATCAGTTCACTAATCCCACTTGGCTGCCCAACTTTCATTCTTCTAGGTTCAAGCGTTCGTTTCCAGTAACACTTTGAATTTTTATTTTTCACTCTGTTTTCTGCTATATAGATAGATGTGTTTGAAACTCTAAATCAAACACGGTTTGTGCTAGCTCCTTGAAACTTGACAAAATGAAGTAGTTCTAAGTTCTATCTCTATGCTTTGTTTCCTCTTGAAGAACCCCATGCAGAGACTGGCGCAAAACACTTTCGTTTGAAAGGGGTTGCCAAGCTTCCAAAAAACTACTAGTTTGCTGAAATCTCAGCAAACATTTTTTCACCAAAACTTGATGATATTTGCTGGTAATGATCAGTTCACTAATCCCACTTGGCTGCCCAACTTTCACTCTTCTAGGTTCAAGCGTTCGTTTCCAGTAACACTTTGAATTTTTAGGTTTCACTCTGTTTTCTGCTTTATAGATAGTTGTGTTTGAAACTCTAAATCAAACACGGTTTGTGCTAGCTCCTTGAAACTTGACAAAATGAAGTACTTTTAAGTTCTATTTCAATGGTTTGTTTCCTCTTGAAGTACCCCATGCAGAGACTGGCGAAAAACACTGTCGTTTGAAAGGGGTTGCCAAGCTTCCAAAAAACTACTAGTTTGCTGAAATCTCAGCAAACATTTTTTCACCAAACCTTGATGATACTTGGTGGTAATGATCAGTTCACTAATCCCACTTGGCTGCCCAATTTTTATTCTTCTAGGTTGAATCGTTCGTTTCCAGTAACAGTTTGAATTTTTAGGTTTCACTCTCTTTTCTCCTACATAGATAGCTGTGTTTGGAATTCTAAATCAAACACGGTTTGTGCTAGCTCCTTGAAACTTGACCAAATGAAGTAGTTCTAAGTTCTATCTCTATGGTATGTTTCCTCTTGAAGTACCCCATGCAGAGACTGGAGAAAAACACTTTCGTTTGAAAGGGGTTGCCAAGCTTCCAAAAAACTACTAGTTTGCTGAAATCTCAGCAAACATTTTTTCACCAAATCTTGATGATACTTGGTGGTAATGGTCATTTCACTAATCCCACTTGGCTGCCCAATTTTTATTCTTCTAGGTTGAAGCATTCGTTTCCAGTAACAGTTTGAATTTTTAGGTTTCACTCTGTTTTCTCCTACATAGATAGCTGTGTTTGGAATTCTAAATCAAACACGGTTTGTGCGAGCTCCTTGAAACTTGACAAAATGAAGTAGTTCTAAGTTCTATCTCTATGGTTTGTTTCCTCTTGAAGTACCCCATGGAGAGACTGGCAAAAAACACTTTCGTTTGAAAGGGGTTGCCAAGCTTCCAAAAAACTACTAGTTTGCTGAAACCTCAGCAAACATTTTTTCACCAAACCTTGATAATACTTGGTGGTAATGATCAGTTCACTAATCCCACTTGGCTGCCCAATTTTTATTCTTCTAGGTAGAAACATTCGTTTCCAGTAACACTTTGAATTTTTAGGTTTCACTCTGTTTTCTGCTATATAGATAGATGTGTTTGAAACTCTAAATCAAACACGGTTTGTGCTAGCTCCTTGAAACTTGACAAAATGAAGTAGTTCTAAGTTCTATCTCTATGGTTTGTTTCCTCTTGAAGTACCCCATGCAGATACTGGCGAAAAACACTTTCGTTTGAAAGGGGTTGCCAAGCTTCCAAAAAACTACTAGTTTGCTGAAATCTCAGCAAACATTTTTTCACCAAATCTTGATGATACTTGGTGGTAATGATCAGTTCACTAATCTCCCTTTTCTGCCCAGCTTTCACTCTTCTAGGTTCAAGCATTCGTTTCCAGTAACACTTTGAATTTTTAGGTTTCACTCTGTTTTCTCCTACATAGATAGCTGTGTTTGGAATTCTAAATCAAACCCGGTTTGTGCTAGCTCCTTGAAACTTGACCAAATGAAGTAGTTCTAAGTTCTATCTCTATGGTATGTTTCCTCTTGAAGTACCCCATGCAGAGACTGGCGAAAAACACTTTCGTTTGAAAGGGGTTGCCAAGCTTCAAAAAACTACTAGTTTGCTGAAATCTCAGCAAACATTTTTTCACCAAATCTTGATGATTCTTGGTGGTAATGATCAGTTCACTAATCCCACTTGGCTGCCCAATTTTTATTCATCTAGGTGGAAGCATTCTTTTCCAGTAACAGTTTGAATTTTTAGGTTTCACTCTGTTTTCTCCTACATAGATAGCTGTGTTTGGAATTCTAAATCAAACACGGTTTGTGCTAGCTCCTTGAAACTTGACCAAATGAAGTAGTTCTAAGGTCTATCTCTATGGTTTGTTTCCTCTTGAAGTACCCCATGCAGAGACTGGCGCAAAACACTTTCGTTTGAAAGGGGTTTCCAAGCTTCCAAAAAACTACTAGTTTGCTGAAATCTCAGCAAACATTTTTTCACCTAATCTTGATGATACTTGGTGGTAATGATCAGTTCACTAATCCCACTTGGCTGCCCAATTTTTATTTTCTAGGTAGAAGCATTCGTTTCCAGGAACAGTTTGAATTTTTAGGTTTCACTCTGTTTTCTCCTACATAGATAGCTGTGTTTGGAATTCTAAATCAAACACGGTTTGTGCTAGCTCCTTGAAACTTGACCAAATGAAGTAGTCTAAGTTCTATCTCTATGGTTTGTTTCCTCTTGAAGTACCCCATGCAGAGACTGGCGAAAAACACTTTCGTTTGAAAGGGGTTGCCAAGCTTCCAAAAAACTACTCGTTTGTTGAAATCTCAGCAAACATTTTTTCACCAAACCTTGATGATACTTGGTGGTAATGATCAGTTCACTAATCCCACTTGGCTGCCCAATTTTTATTCTTCTAGGTTGAAGCATTCGTTTCCAGTCACAGTTTGAATTTTTAGGTTTCACTCTGTTTTCTCCTACATAGATAGCTGTGTTTGAAATTCTAAATCAAACACGGTTTGTGCTAGCTCCTTCAAACTTGACCAAATGAAGTAGTTCTAAGTTCTATCTCTATGGTTTGTTTCCTCTTGAAGTACCCCATGCAGAGACTGGCGAAAAACACTTTCGTTTGAAAGGGGTTGCCAAGCTTCCAAAAAACTACTAGTTTGCTGAAATCTCAGCAAACATTTTTTCACCAAATCTTGATGATACTTGGTGGTAATGGTCATTTCACTAATCCCACTTGGCTGCCCAATTTTTATTCTTTTGTGTTGAAGCATTCGTTTCCAGTAACAGTTTGAATTTTTATGTTTCACTCTGTTTTCTCCTACATAGATAGCTGTGTTTGGAATTCTAAATCAAACACGGTTTGTGCTAGCTCCTTGAAACTTGACAAAATGAAGTAGTTCTAAGTTCTTTCTCTATGGTTTGTTTCCTCTTGAAGTACCCCATGCAGAGACTGGCGAAAAACACTTTCGTTTGAAAGGGGTTGCCAAACTTCCAAAAAACTTCTAGTTTGCTGAAATCTCAGCAAAAATTTTTTCACCAAATCTTGATGATACTTGGTGGTATAGATCAGTTCACTAATCCCACTTGGCTGCCCAATTTTTATTCTTCTAGGTAGAATCATTCTTCTCCAGTAACAGTTTGAATTTTTAGGTTTCACTCTGTTTTCGCCTACATAGATAGCTGTGTTTGGAATTCTAAATCAAACACGGTTTGTGCTAGCTCCTTGAAACTTGACAAAATGAAGTAGTTCTAAGTTCTATCTCTATGGTTTGTTTCCTCTTGAAGTACCCCATGGAGAGACTGGCGAAAAACACTTTCGTTTGAAAGGCGTTGCCAAGCTTCCAAAAAACTACTAGTTTGCTGAAACCTCAGCAAACATTTTTTCTCCAAATCTTGATGATACTTGGTGGTAACGATCAGTTCACTAATCCCACTTAGCTGCCCAACTGTCACTCTTCTAGGTTCAAGCGTTCATTTCAAGTAACAGTTTGAATTTTTAGGTTTCACTCTGTTTTCTGCTATATAGATAGATGTGTTTGAAACTCTAAATCAAACACGGTTTGTGCTAGCTCCTTGAAACTTGACAAAATGAAGTAGTTCTAAGTTCTATCTCAATGGTTTGTTTCCTCTTGAAGTACCCCATGCAGAGACTGGCGAAAAACACTTTCGTTTGAAAGGGGTTGCCAAGCTTCCAAAAAACTACTAGTTTGCTGAAATCTCAGCAAACATTTTTTCACCAAATCTTGATGATACTTGGTGGTAATGATCAGTTCACTAATCCCACTTGGCTGCCCAACTTTCATTCTTCTAGGTTCAAGCGTTCGTTTCCAGTAACACTTTGAATTTTTATTTTTCACTCTGTTTTCTGCTATATAGATAGATGTGTTTGAAACTCTAAATCAAACACGGTTTGTGCTAGCTCCTTGAAACTTGACAAAATGAAGCAGTTCTAAGTTCTATCTCTATGGTTTGTTTCCTCTTGAAGTACCCCATGCAGAGACTGGCGCAAAACACTTTCGTTTGAAAGGGGTTGCCAAGCTTCCAAAAAACTACTAGTTTGCTGAAATCTCAGCAAACATTTTTTCACCAAACCTTGATGATACTTGCTGGTAATGATCAGTTCACTAATCCCACTTGGCTGCCCAACTATCACTCTTCTAGGTTCAAGCGTTCGTTTCCAGTAACACTTTGAATTTTTAGGTTTCACTCTGTTTTCTGCTATATAGATAGATGTGTTTGAAACTCTAAATCAAACACGGTTTGTGCTAGCTCCTTGAAACTTGACAAAATGAAGTAGTTTTAAGTTCTATTTCAATGGTTTGTTTCCTCTTGAAGTACCCCATGCAGAGACTGGGGAAAAACACTGTCGTTTGAAAGGGGTTGCCAAGCTTCCAAAAAACTACTAGTTTGCTGAAATCTCAGCAAACATTTTTTCACCAAATCTTGATGATACTTGGTGGTAACGATCAGTTCACTAATCCCACTTGGCTGCCCAATTTTTATTCTTCTAGGTTGAATCGTTCGTTTCCAGTAACAGTTTGAATTTTTAGGTTTCACTCTGTTTTCTCCTACATAGATAGCTGTGTTTGGAATTCTAAATCAAACACGGTTTGTGCTAGCTCCTTGAAACTTGACCAAATGAAGTAGTTCTAAGTTCTATCTCTATGGTTTGTTTCCTCTTGAAGTACCCCATGCAGAGACTGGAGAAAAACACTTTCTTTTGAAAGGGGTTGCCAAGCTTCCAAATACTACTAGTTTGCTGAAATCTCAGCAAACATTTTTTCACCAAATCTTGATGATACTTGGTGGTAATGGTCATTTCACTAATCCCACTTGGCTGCCCAATTTTTATTCTTCTAGGTTGAAGCATTCGTTTCCAGTAACAGTTTGAATTTTTAGGTTTCACTCTGTTTTCTCCTACATAGATAGCTGTTTTTGGAATTCTAAATCAAACACGGTTTGTGCGAGCTCCTTGAAACTTGACAAAATGAAGTAGTTCTAAGTTCTATCTCTATGGTTTGTTTCCTCTTCAAGTACCCCATGCAGAGACTGGCGAAAAACACTTTCGTTTGAAAGGGGTTGCCAAGCTTCCAAAAACCTACTAGTTTGCTGAAATCTCAGCAAACATTTTTTCACCAAATCTTGATGATACTTGGTGGTAATGATCAGTTCACTAATCCCACTTGGCTGCCCAACTTTCATTCTTCTAGGTTCAAGCGTTCGTTTCCAGTAACACTTTGAATTTTTATTTTTCACTCTGTTTTCTGCTATATAGATAGATGTGTTTGAAACTCTAAATCAAACACGGTTTGTGCTAGCTCCTTGAAACTTGACAAAATGAAGTAGTTCTAAGTTCTATCTCTATGGTTTGTTTCCTCTTGAAGTACCCCATGCAGAGACTGGCGCAAAACACTTTCGTTTGAAAGGGGTTGCCAAGCTTCCAAAAAACTACTAGTTTGCTGAAATCTCAGCAAACATTTTTTCACCAAACCTTGATGATACTTGCTGGTAATGATCAGTTCACTAATCCCACTTGGCTGCCCAACTTTCACTCTTCTAGGTTCAAGCGTTCGTTTCCAGTAACACTTTGAATTTTTAGGTTTCACTCTGTTTTCTGCTTTATAGATAGTTGTGTTTGAAACTCTAAATCAAACACGGTTTGTGCTAGCTCCTTGAAACTTGACAAAATGAAGTACTTTTAAGTTCTATTTCAATGGTTTGTTTCCTCTTGAAGTACCCCATGCAGAGACTGGCGAAAAACACTGTCGTTTGAAAGGGGTTGTCAAGCTTCCAAAAAACTACTAGTTTGCTGAAATCTCAGCAAACATTTTTTCACCAAATCTTGATGATACTTGGTGGTAATGATCAGTTCACTAATCCCACTTGGCTGCCCAATTTTTATTCTTCTAGGTTGAATCGTTCGTTTCCAGTAACAGTTTGAATTTTTAGGTTTCACTCTCTTTTCTCCTACATAGATAGCTGTGTTTGGAATTCTAAATCAAACACGGTTTGTGCTAGCTCCTTGAAACTTGACCAAATGAAGTAGTTCTAAGTTCTATCTCTATGGTATGTTTCCTCTTGAAGTACCCCATGCAGAGACTGGAGAAAAACACTTTCGTTTGAAAGGGGTTGCCAAGCTTCCAAAAAACTACTAGTTTGCTGAAATCTCAGCAAACATTTTTTCACCAAATCTTGATGATACTTGGTGGTAATGGTCATTTCACTAATCCCACTTGGCTGCCCAATTTTTATTCTTCTAGGTTGAAGCATTCGTTTCCAGTAACAGTTTGAATTTTTAGGTTTCACTCTGTTTTCTCCTACATAGATAGCTGTGTTTGGAATTCTAAATCAAACACGGTTTGTGCGAGCTCCTTGAAACTTGACAAAATGAAGTAGTTCTAAGTTCTATCTCTATGGTTTGTTTCCTCTTGAAGTACCCCATGGAGAGACTGGCGCAAAACACTTTCGTTTGAAAGGGGTTGCCAAGCTTCCAAAAAACTACTAGTTTGCTGAAACCTCAGCAAACATTTTTTCACCAAACCTTGATAATACTTGGTGGTAATGATCAGTTCACTAATCCCACTTGGCTGCCCAATTTTTATTCTTCTAGGTAGAAACATTCGTTTCCAGTAACACTTTGAATTTTTAGGTTTCACTCTGTTTTCTGCTATATAGATAGATGTGTTTGAAACTCTAAATCAAACACGGTTTGTGCTAGCTCCTTGAAACTTGACAAAATGAAGTAGTTCTAAGTTCTATCTCTATGGTTTGTTTCCTCTTGAAGTACCCCATGCAGATACTGGCGAAAAACACTTTCGTTTGAAAGGGGTTGCCAAGCTTCCAAAAAACTACTAGTTTGCTGAAATCTCAGCAAACATTTTTTCAACAAATCTTGATGATACTTGGTGGTAATGATCAGTTCACTAATCTCCCTTTTCTGCCCAGCTTTCACTCTTCTAGGTTCAAGCATTCGTTTCCAGTAACACTTTGAATTTTTAGGTTTCACTCTGTTTTCTCCTACATAGATAGCTGTGTTTGGAATTCTAAATCAAACCCGGTTTGTGCTAGCTCCTTGAAACTTGACCAAATGAAGTAGTTCTAAGTTCTATCTCTATGGTTTGTTTCCTCTTGAAGTACCCCATGCAGAGACTGGCGAAAAACACTTTCGTTTGAAAGGGGTTGCCAAGCTTCAAAAAACTACTAGTTTGCTGAAATCTCAGCAAACATTTTTTCACCAAATCTTGATGATTCTTGGTGGTAATGATCAGTTCACTAATCCCACTTGGCTGCCCAATTTTTATTCATCTAGGTGGAAGCATTCTTTTCCAGTAACAGTTTGAATTTTTAGGTTTCACTCTGTTTTCTCCTACATAGATAGCTGTGTTTGGAATTCTAAATCAAACACGGTTTGTGCTAGCTCCTTGAAACTTGATCAAATGAAGTAGTTCTAAGGTCTGTCTCTATGGTTTGTTTCCTCTTGAATACCCCATGCAGAGACTGGCGCAAAACACTTTCGTTTGAAAGGGGTTTCCAAGCTTCCAAAAAACTACTAGTTTGCTGAAATCTCAGCAAACATTTTTTCTCCTAATCTTGATGATACTTGGTGGTAATGATCAGTTCACTAATCCCACTTGGCTGCCCAATTTTTATTCTTCTAGGTAGAAGCATTCGTTTCCAGGAACAGTTTGAATTTTTAGGTTTCACTCTGTTTTCTCCTACATAGATAGCTGTGTTTGGAATTCTAAATCAAACACGGTTTGTGCTAGCTCCTTGAAACTTGACAAAATGAAGTAGTTCTAAGTTCTATCTCTATGGTTTGTTTCCTCTTGAAGTACCCCATGGAGAGACTGGCGAAAAACACTTTCGTTTGAAAGGCGTTGCCAAGCTTCCAAAAAACTACTAGTTTGCTGAAACCTCAGCAAACATTTTTTCTCCAAATCTTGATGATACTTGGTGGTAACGATCAGTTCACTAATCCCACTTAGCTGCCCAACTGTCACTCTTCTAGGTTCAAGCGTTCATTTCAAGTAACAGTTTGAATTTTTAGGTTTCACTCTGTTTTCTGCTATATAGATAGATGTGTTTGAAACTCTAAATCAAACACGGTTTGTGCTAGCTCCTTGAAACTTGACAAAATGAAGTAGTTCTAAGTTCTATCTCAATGGTTTGTTTCCTCTTGAAGTACCCCATGCAGAGACTGGCGAAAAACACTTTCGTTTGAAAGGGGTTGCCAAGCTTCCAAAAAACTACTAGTTTGCTGAAATCTCAGCAAACATTTTTTCACCAAATCTTGATGATACTTGGTGGTAATGATCAGTTCACTAATCCCACTTGGCTGCCCAACTTTCATTCTTCTAGGTTCAAGCGTTCGTTTCCAGTAACACTTTGAATTTTTATTTTTCACTCTGTTTTCTGCTATATAGATAGATGTGTTTGAAACTCTAAATCAAACACGGTTTGTGCTAGCTCCTTGAAACTTGACAAAATGAAGCAGTTCTAAGTTCTATCTCTATGGTTTGTTTCCTCTTGAAGTACCCCATGCAGAGACTGGCGCAAAACACTTTCGTATGAAAGGGGTTGCCAAGCTTCCAAAAAACTACTAGTTTGCTGAAATCTCAGCAAACATTTTTTCACCAAACCTTGATGATACTTGCTGGTAATGATCAGTTCACTAATCCCACTTGGCTGCCCAACTATCACTCTTCTAGGTTCAAGCGTTCGTTTCCAGTAACACTTTGAATTTTTAGGTTTCACTCTGTTTTCTGCTATATAGATAGATGTGTTTGAAACTCTAAATCAAACACGGTTTGTGCTAGCTCCTTGAAACTTGACAAAATGAAGTAGTTTTAAGTTCTATTTCAATGGTTTGTTTCCTCTTGAAGTACCCCATGCAGAGACTGGGGAAAAACACTGTCGTTTGAAAGGGGTTGCCAAGCTTCCAAAAAACTACTAGTTTGCTGAAATCTCAGCAAACATTTTTTCACCAAATCTTGATGATACTTGGTGGTAATGATCAGTTCACTAATCCCACTTGGCTGCCCAATTTTTATTCTTCTAGGTTGAATCGTTCGTTTCCAGTAACAGTTTGAATTTTTAGGTTTCACTCTGTTTTCTCCTACATAGATAGCTGTGTTTGGAATTCTAAATCAAACACGGTTTGTGCTAGCTCCTTGAAACTTGACCAAATGAAGTAGTTCTAAGTTCTATCTCTATGGTTTGTTTCCTCTTGAAGTACCCCATGCAGAGACTGGAGAAAAACACTTTCTTTTGAAAGGGGTTGCCAAGCTTCCAAAAAACTACTAGTTTGCTGAAATCTCAGCAAACATTTTTTCACCAAATCTTGATGATACTTGGTGGTAATGGTCATTTCACTAATCCCACTTGGCTGCCCAATTTTTATTCTTCTAGGTTGAAGCATTCGTTTCCAGTAACAGTTTGAATTTTTAGGTTTCACTCTGTTTTCTCCTACATAGATAGCTGTGTTTGGAATTCTAAATCAAACACGGTTTGTGCGAGCTCCTTGAAACTTGACAAAATGAAGTAGTTCTAAGTTCTATCTCTATGGTTTGTTTCCTCTTGAAGTACCCCATGCAGAGACTGGCGAAAAACACTTTCGTTTGAAAAGGGTTGCCAAGCTTCCAAAAAACTACTAGTTTGCTGAAATCTCAGCAAACATTTTTTCACCAAATCTTGATGATACTTGGTGGTAATGATCAGTTCACTAATCCCACTTGGCTGCCCAATTTTTATTCTTCTAGGTAGAAGCATTCGTTTCCAGTAACAGTTTGAATTTTTAGGTTTCACTCTGTTTTCTCCTACATAGATAGCTGTGTTTGGAATTCTAAATCAAACACGGTTTGTGCTAGCTCCTTGAAACTTGACAAAATGAAGTAGTTCTAAGTTCTATCTCTATGGTTTGTTTCCTCTTGAAGTACCCCATGGAGAGACTGCAAAAAACACTTTCGTTTGAAAGGGGTTGCCAAGCTTCCAAAAAACTACTAGTTTGCTGAAACCTCAGCAAACATTTTTTCACCAAACCTTGATAATACTTGGTGGTAATGATCAGTTCACTAATCCCACTTGGCTGCCCAATTTTTATTCTTCTAGGTAGAAACATTCGTTTCCAGTAGCACTTTGAATTTTTAGGTTTCACTCTGTTTTCTGCTATATAGATAGATGTGTTTGAAACTCTAAATCAAACACGGTTTGTGCTAGCTCCTTGAAACTTGACAAAATGAAGTAGTTCTAAGTTCTATTTCTATGGTTTGTTTCCTCTTGAAGGACCCCATGCAAGATTGGCGAAAAACACTGTCGTTTGAAAGGGGTTGCCAAGCTTCCAAAAAACTACTAGTTTGCTGAAATCTCAGCAAACATTTTTTCACCAAATCTTGATGATACTTGGTGGTAATGATCAGTTCACTAAACCCACTTGGCTGCCCAATTTTTATTCTTCTAGGTTGAAGCATTCGTTTCCAGTCACAGTTTGAATTTTTAGGTTTCAGTCTGTTTTCTCCTACATAGATAGCTGTGTTTGAAATTCTAAATCAAACACGGTTTGTGCTAGCACCTTGAAACTTGACCAAATGAAGTAGTTCTAAGTTCTATCTCTATGGTTTGTTTCCTCTTGAAGTACCCCATGCAGAGACTGGCGAAAAACACTTTCGTTTGAAAGGGGTTGCCAAGCTTCCAAAAAACTACTAGTTTGCTGAAATCTCAGCAAACATTTTTTCACCAAATCTTGATGATACTTGGTGGTAATGGTCATTTCACTAATCCCACTTGGCCGCCCAATTTTTATTCTTCTAGGTTGAAGCATTCGTTTCCAGTAACAGTTTGAATTTTTAGGTTTCACTCTGTTTTCTCCTACATAGATAGCTGTGTTTGGAATTCTAAATCAAAAAAGGTTTGTGCGAGCTCCTTGAAACTTGACCAAATGAAGTAGTTCTAAGTTCTATCTCTATGGTTTGTTTCCTCTTGAAGTACCCCATGCAGAGACTGGCGAAAAACACTTTCGTTTGAAAGGGGTTGCCAAGCTTCCAAAAAACTACTAGTTTGCTGAAATCTCAGCAAACATTTTTTCACCAAATCTTGATGATACTTGGTGGTAATGATCAGTTCACTAATCCCACTTGGCTGCCCAAATTTCATTCTTCTAGGTTCAAGCATTCGTTTCCAGTAACACTTTGAATTTTTAGGTTTCACTCAGTTTTCTCCTACATACATAGCTGTGTTTGAAAATCTAAATCAAACACGGTTTGTGCTAGCACCTTGAAACTTGACCAAATGAAGTAGTTCTAAGTTATATCTCTATGGTTTGTTTCCTCTTGAAGTACCCCATGCAGAGACTGGCGAAAAACACTTTCGTTTGAAAGGGGTTGCCAAGCTTCCAAAAAACTACTAGTTTGCTGAAATCTCAGCAAACATTTTTTCACCAAATCTTGATGATACTTGGTGGTAATGATCAGTTCACTAATCCCACTTGGCTGCCCAACTTTCATTTTCTAGGTAGAAACATTCGTTTCCAGTAACACTTTGAATTTTTAGGTTTCACTCTGTTTTCTGCTATATAGATAGATGTGTTTGAAACTCTAAATCAAACACGGTTTGTGCTAGCTCCTTGAAACTTGACAAAATGAAGTAGTTCTAAGTTCTATTTCTATGGTTTTTTTCCTCTTGAAGGACCCCATGCAGAGATTGGTGAAAAACACTGTCGTTTGAATGGGGTTGCCAAGCTTCCAAAAAACTACTAGTTTGCTGAAATCTCAGCAAACATTTTTTCACCAAATCTTGATGATACTTGGTGGTAATGATCAGTTCACTAAACCCACCTGGCTGCCCAATTTTTATTCTTCTAGGTTGAAGCATTCGTTTCCAGTAACAGTTTGAATTTTTAGGTTTCACTCTGTTTTCTCCTACATAGATAGCTGTGTTTGGAATTCTAAATCAAACACGGTTTGTGCGAGCTCCTTGAAACTTGACAAAATGAAGTAGTTCTAAGTTCTATCTCTATGGTTTGTTTCCTCTTGAAGTACCCCATGCAGAGACTGGCGAAAAACACTTTCGTTTGAAAGGGGTTGCCAAGCTTCCAAAAAACTACTAGTTTGCTGAAATCTCAGCAAACATTTTTTCACCAAATCTTGATGATACTTGGTGGTAATGATCAGTTCACTAATCCCACTTGGCTGCCCAATTTTTATTCTTCTAGGTAGAAGCATTCGTTTCCAGTAACAGTTTGAATTTTTAGGTTTCACTCTGTTTTCTCCTACATAGATAGCTGTGTTTGGAATTCTAAATCAAACACGGTTTGTGCTAGCTCCTTGAAACTTGACAAAATGAAGTAGTTCTAAGTTCTATCTCTATGGTTTGTTTCCTCTTGAAGTACCCCATGGAGAGACTGGCAAAAAACACTTTCGTTTGAAAGGGGTTGCCAAGCTTCCAAAAACTACTAGTTTGCTGAAACCTCAGCAAACATTTTTTCACCAAACCTTGATAATACTTGGTGGTAATGATCAGTTCACTAATCCCACTTGGCTGCCCAATTTTTATTCTTCTAGGTAGAAACATTCGTTTCCAGTAACACTTTGAATTTTTAGGTTTCACTCTGTTTTCTGCTATATAGATAGATGTGTTTGAAAATCTAAATCAAACACGGTTTGTGCTAGCTCCTTGAAACTTGACAAAATGAAGTAGTTCTAAGTTCTATTTCTATGGTTTGTTTCCTCTTGAAGGACCCCATGCAGAGATTGGTGAAAAACACTGTCGTTTTAAAGGGGTTGCCAAGCTTCCAAAAAACTACTAGTTTGCTGAAATCTCAGCAAACATTTTTTCACCAAATCTTGATGATACTTGGTGGTAATGATCAGTTCACTATACCCACTTGGCTGCCCAATTTTTATTCTTCTAGGTTGAAGCATTCGTTTCCAGTCACAGTTTGAATTTTTAGGTTTCACTCTGTTTTCTCCTACATAGATAGCTGTGTTTGGAATTCTAAATCAAACACGGTTTGTGCGAGCTCCTTGAAACTTGACCAAATGAAGTAGTTCTAAGTTCTATCTCTATGGTTTGTTTCCTCTTGAAGTACCCCATGCAGAGACTGGCGAAAAACACTTTCGTTTGAAAGGGGTTGAAAAGCATCCAAAAAACTACTAGTTTGCTGAAATCTCAGCAAATATTTTTTCACCAAATCTTGATGATACTTGGTGGTAATGATCAGTTCACTAATCCCACTTGGCTGCCCAATTTTTATTCTTCTAGGTAGAAGCATTCGTTTCCAGTAACAGTTTGAATTTTTAGGTTTCACTCTGTTTTCTCCTACATAGATAGCTGTGTTTGGAATTCTAAATCAAACACGGTTTGTGCTAGATCCTTGAAACTTGACCAAATGAAGTAGTTCTAAGTTCTATCTCTATGGTTTGTTTCCTCTTGAAGTACCCCATGCAGAGACTGGCGAAAAACACTTTCGTTTGAAAGGGGTTGCCAAGCTTCCAAAAAACTACTAGTTTGCGGAAATCTCAGCAAACATTTTTTCACCAAATCTTGATGATACTTGGTGGTAATGATCAGTTCACTAATCCCACTTGGCTGCCCAACTTTCATTCTTCTAGGTTCAAGCGTTCGTTTCCAGTAACACTTTCAATTTTTAGGTTTCACTCTGTTTTCTCCTACATAGATAGCTGTGTTTGGAATTCTAAATCAAACACGGTTTGTGCTAGCTCCTTGAAACTTGACAAAATGAAGTAGTTCTAAGTTCTATCTCTATGGTTTGTTTCCTCTTGAAGTACCCCATGCAGAGACTGGCGAAAAACACTTTCGTTTGAAAGGGGTTGCCAAGCTTCCAAAAAACTACTAGTTTGCTGAAATCTCAGCAAACATTTTTTCACCAAATCTTGATGATACTTGGTGGTAATGATCAGTTCACTTATCCCACTTGGCTGCCCAATTTTTATTCTTCTAGGTTGAAGCATTCGTTTCCAGTCACAGTTTGAATTTTTAGGTTTCACTCTGTTTTCTCCTACATAGATAGCTGTGTTTGAAATTCTAAATCAAACACGGTTTGTGCTAGCACCTTGAAACTTGACCAAATGAAGTAGTTCTAAGTTCTATCTCTATGGTTTGTTTCCTCTTGAAGTACCCCATGCAGAGACTGTCGAAAAACACTTTCGTTTGAAAGGGGTTGCCAAGCTTCCAAAAAACTACTAGTTTGCTGAAATCTCAGCAAACATTTTTTCACCAAATCTTGATGATACTTGGTGGTAATGGTGATTTCACTCATCCCACTTGGCTGCCCAATTTTTATTCTTCTAGGTTGAAGCATTCGTTTCCAGTAACAGTTTGAATTTTTAGGTTTCACTCTGTTTTCTCCTACATAGATAGCTGTGTTTGGAATTCTAAATCAAAAAAGGTTTGTGCGAGCTCCTTGAAACTTGACCAAATGAAGTAGTTCTAAGTTCTATCTCTATGGTTTGTTTCCTCTTGAAGTACCCCATGCAGAGACTGGCGAAAAACACTTTCGTTTGAAAGGGGTTGCCAAGCTTCCAAAAAACTACTAGTTTGCTGAAATCTCAGCAAACATTTTTTCACCAAATCTTGATGATACTTGGTGGTAATGATCAGTTCACTAATCCCACTTGGCTGCCCAACTTTCATTCTTCTAGGTTCAAGCGTTCGTTTCCAGTAACACTTTGAATTTTTAGGTTTCACTCAGTTTTCTCCTACATAGATAGCTGTGTTTGAAATTCTAAATCAAACACGGTTTGTGCTAGTACCTTGAAACTTGACCAAATGTAGTAGTTCTAAGTTATATCTCTATGGTTTGTTTCCTCTTGAAGTACCCCATGCAGAGACTGGCGAAAAACACTTTCGTTTGAAAGGGGTTGCCAAGCTTCCAAAAAACTACTAGTTTGCGGAAATCTCAGCAAACATTTTTTCACCAAATCTTGATGATACTTGGTGGTAATGATCAGTTCACTAATCCCACTTGGCTGCCCAACTTTCATTCTTCTAGGTTCAAGCGTTCGTTTCCAGTAACACTTTCAATTTTTAGGTTTCACTCTGTTTTCTCCTACATAGATAGCTGTGTTTGGAATTCTAAATCAAACACGGTTTGTGCTAGCTCCTTGAAACTTGACAAAATGAAGTAGTTCTAAGTTCTATCTCTATGGTTTGTTTCCTCTTGAAGTACCCCATGCAGAGACTGGCGAAAAACACTTTCGTTTGAAAGGGGTTGCCAAGCTTCCAAAAAACTACTAGTTTGCTGAAATCTCAGCAAACATTTTTTCACCAAATCTTGATGATACTTGGTGGTAATGATCAGTTCACTAATCCCACTTGGCTGCCCAATTTTTATTCTTCTAGGTAGAAGCATTCGTTTCCAGTAACAGTTTGAATTTTTATGTTTCACTCTGTTTTCTCCTACATAGATAGCTGTGTTTGGAATTCTAAATCAAACACGGTTTGTGCTAGCTCCTTGAAACTTGACAAAATGAAGTAGGTCTAAGTTCTATCTCTATGGTTTGTTTCCTCTTGAAGTACCCCATGGAGAGACTGGCAAAAAACACTTTCGTTTGAAAGGGGTTGCCAAGCTTCCAAAAACTACTAGTTTGCTGAAATCTCAGCAAACATTTTTTCACCAAATCTTGATGATACTTGGTGGTAATGATCAGTTCACTAATCCCACTTGGCTGCCCAACTTTTATTCTTCTAGGTAGAAACATTCGTTTCCAGTAACACTTTGAATTTTTAGGTTTCACTCTGTTTTCTGCTATATAGATAGATGTGTTTGAAACTCTAAATCAAACACGGTTTGTGCTAGCTCCTTGAAACTTGACAAAATGAAGTAGTTCTAAGTTCTATTTCTATGGTTTGTTTCCTCTTGAAGGACCCCATGCAGAGATTGGCGAAAAACACTGTCGTTTGAAAGGGGTTGCCAAGCTTCCAAAAACCTACTAGTTTGCTGAAATCTCAGCAAACATTTTTTCACCAAATCTTGATGATACTTGGTGGTAATGGTCATTTCACTAATCCCACTTGGCTGCCCAATTTTTATTCTTCTAGGTTGAAGCATTCGTTTCCAGTAACAGTTTGAATTTTTAGGTTTCACTCTGTTTTCTCCTACATAGATAGCTGTGTTTGGAATTCTAAATCAAACACGGTTTGTGCTAGCTCCTTGAAACTTGACAAAATGAAGTAGTTCTAAGTTCTATCTCCATGGTTTGTTTCCTCTTGAAGTACCCCATGCAGAGACTGGTGAAAAACACTTTCGTTTGAAAGGGGTGCCAAGCTTCCAAAAAACTACTAGTTTGCTGAAATCTCAGCAAACATTTTTTCACCAAATCTTGATGATACTTGGTGGTAATGATCAGTTCACTAATCCCACTTGGCTCCCCAATTTTTATTCTTCTAGGTAGAAGCATTCGTTCCCAGTAACAGTATGAATTTTTAGGTTTCACTCTGTTTTCTCCTACATAGATAGCTGTGTTTGGAATTCTAAATCAAACACTGTTTGTGCTAGCTCCTTGAAACTTGACAAAATGAAGTAGTTCTAAGTTCTATCTCTATGGTTTGTTTCCTCTTGAAGTACCCCATGGAGAGACTGGCGAAAACTCTTTCGTTTGAAAGGCGTTGCCAAGCTTCCAAAAAACTACTAGTTTGCTGAAACCTCAGCAAACATTTTTTCTCCAAATCTTGATGATACTTGGTGGTAATGATCAGTTCACTAATCCCACTTGGCTGCCCAAATTTCACTCTTCTAGGTTCAAGCGTTCATTTCCAGTAACACTTTGAATTTTTAGGTTTCACTCTGTTTTCTGCTATATAGATAGATGTGTTTGAAACTCTAAATCAAACACGGTTTGTGCTAGCTCCTTGAAACTTGACAAAATGAAGTAGTTCTAAGTTCTATCTCTATGGTTTGTTTCCTCTTGAAGTACCCCATGCAGAGACTGGCGGAAAACACTTTCGTTTGAAAGGGGTTGCCAAGCTTCCAAAAAACTACTAGTTTGCTGAAATCTCAGCAAACATTTTTTCACCAAATCTTGATGATACTTGGTGGTAATGATCAGTTCACTAATCCCACTTGGCTGCCCAACTTTCATTCTTCTAGGTTCAAGCGTTCGTTTCCAGTAACACTTTGAATTTTTAGGTTTCACTCTGTTTTGTCCTACATAGATAGCTGTGTTTGGAATTCTAAATCAAACACGGTTTGTGCGAGCTCCATGAAACTTGACAAAATGACGTAGTTCTAAGTTCTATCTCTATGGTTTTTTTCCTCTTGAAGTACCCCATGGAGAGACTGGCGAAAAACACTTTCTTTTGAAAGGCGTTGCCAAGCTTCCAAAAAACTACTAGTTTGCTGAAACCTCAGCAAACATTTTTTCTCCAAATCTTGATGATCCTTGGTGGTAATGATCATTTCACTAATCCCACTTGGCTGCCCAACTTTCACTCTTCTAGGTTGAAGCGTTCATTTCCAGTAACACATTGAATTTTTAGGTTTCACTCTGTTTTCTGCTATATAGATAGATGTGTTTGAAACTCTAAATCAAACACGGTTTGTGCTAGCTCCTTGAAACTTGACAAAATGAAGTAGTTCTAAGTTCTATTTCTATGGTTTGTTTCCTCTTGAAGTACCCCATGCAGAGACTGGCGAAAAACACTTTCGTTTGAAAGGGGTTGCCAAGCTTCCAAAAAATTACTAGTTTTCTGAAATCTCAGCAAACATTTTTTCACCAAAACTTGATGATACTTGGTGGTAATGATCAGTTCACTAATCCCACTTGGCTGCCCAATTTTTATTCTTCTAGGTAGAAGCATTCGTTTCCAGTAACAGTTTGAATTTTTAGGTTTCACTCTGTTTTCTCCTACATAGATAGCTGTGTTTGGAATTCTAAATCAAACACGGTTTGTGCTAGCTCCTTGAAACTTGACAAAATGAAGTAGTTCTAAGTTCTGTCTCTATGGTTTGTTTAATCTTGAAGTACCCCATGCAGAGACTGGCGAATAACACTTTCGTTTGAAAGAGGTTGCCAAGCTTCCAAAAAACTACTAGTTTGCTGAAATCTCAGCAAACTTTTTTCACCAAATCTTGATGATACTTGGTGGTAATGATCAGTTCTCTAATCCCACTTGGCTGCCCAATTTTTATTCTTCTAGGTAGAAGCATTCGTTTCCAGTAACAGTTTGAATTTTTTAGGTTTCACTCTGTTTTCTCCTACATAGATAGCTGTGTTTGGAATTCTAAATCAAACACGGTTTGTGCTAGCTCCTTGAAACTTGACAAAATGAAGTAGTTCTAAGTTCTATTTCTATGGTTTGTTTCCTCTTGAAGTACCCCATGGAGAGACTGGCGAAAAACACTTTCATTTGAAAGGCGTTGCCAAGCTTCCAAAAAACTACTAGTTTGCTGAAACCTCAGGAAACATTTTTTTCTCCAAATCTTGATGATACTTGGTGGTAATGATCAGTTCACTAATCCCACTGGATGCCCAACTTTCACTCTTCTAGGTTCAAGCGTTCATTTCCAGTAACACTTTGAATTTTTAGGTTTCACTCTGTTTTCTGCTATATAGATAGATGTGTTTGAAACTCTAAATCAAACACAGTGTGTGCTAGCTCCTTGAAACTTGACAAAATGAAGTAGTTCTAAGTTCTATCTCTATGGTTTGTTTCCTCTTGAAGTACCCCATGCAGAGACTGGCGAAAAACACTTTCGTTTGAAAGGGGTTGCCAAGCTTCCAAAAAACTACTAGTTTGCTGAAATCTCAGCAAACTTTTTTCACCAAATCTTGATGATACTTGGTGGTAATGATCAGTTCTCTAATCCCACTTGGCTGCCCAATTTTTATTCTTCTAGGTAGAAGCATTCGTTTCCAGTAACAGTTTGAATTTTTAGGTTTCACTCTGTTTTCTCCTACATAGATAGCTGTGTTTGGAATTCTAAATCAAACACGGTTTGTGCTAGCTCCTTGAAACTTGACAAAATGAAGTAGTTCTAATTTCTATCTCTATGGTTTGTTTCCTCTTGAAGTACCCCATGGAGAGACTGGCGAAAAACACTTTTGTTTGAAAGGCGTTGCCAAGCTTCCAAAAAACTACTAGTTTGCTGAAACCTCAGCAAACATTTTTACTCCAAATCTTGATGATACTTGGTGGTAATGATCAGTTCACTAATCCCACTTGGCTGCCCAAATTTCACTCTTCTAGGTTCAAGCGTTCATTTCCAGTAACACTTTGAATTTTTAGGTTTCACTCTGTTTTCTGCTATATAGATAGATGTGTTTGAAACTCTAAATCAAACAAGGTTTGTGCTAGCTCCTTGAAACTTGACAAAATGAAGTAGTTCTAAGTTCTATCTCTATGGTTTGTTTCCTCTTGAAGTACCCCATGCAGAGACTGGCGAAAAACACTTTCGTTTGAAAGTTGTTGCCAAGCTTCCAAAAAACTACTAGTTTGCTGAAATCTCAGCAAACATTTTTTCACCAAATCTTGATGATACTTGGTGGTAATGATCAGTTCAGTAATCCCACTTGGCTGCCCAACTTTCATTCTTCTAGGTTCAAGCGTTCGCTTCCAGTAACACTTTGAATTTTTAGGTTTCACTCTGTTTTCTCCTACATAGATAGCTGTGTTTGGAATTCTAAATCAAACACGGTTTGTGCGAGCTCCTTGAAACTTGAAAAAATGAAGTAGTTCTAAGTTCTATCTCTATGGTTTGTTTCCTCTTGAAGTACCCCATGGAGAGACTGGCGAAAAACACTTTCGTTTGAAAGGCGTTGCCAAGCTTCCATAAAACTACTAGTTTGCTGAAACCTGAGCAAACATTTTTTCTCCAAATCTTGATGATACTTGGTGGTAATGATCAGTTCACTAATCCCACTGGGCTGCCCAAATTTCACTCTTCTAGGTTCAAGCGTTCATTTCCAGTAACACTTTGAATTTTTAGGTTTCACTCTGTTTTCTGCTATATAGATAGATGTGTTTGAAACTCTAATCAAACACAGTTTGTGCTAGCTCCTTGAAACTTGACAAAATGAAGTAGTTCTAAGTCTATCCCTATGGTTTGTTTCCTCTTGAAGTACCCCATGCAGAGACTGGCGAAAAACACTTTCGTTTGAAAGGGGTTGCCAAGCTTCCAAAAAACTACTGGTTTTGCTGAAATCTCAGCAAACATTTTTTCACCAAATCTTGATGATACTTGGTGGTAATGATCAGTTCACTAATCCCACTTAGCTGCCCAATTTTTATTCTTCTAGGTTGAAGCATTCGTTTCCAGTAACAGTTTGAATTTTTAGGTTTCACTCTGTTTTCTCTACATAGATAGCTGTGTTTGGAATTCTAAATCAAACACGGTTTGTGCTAGCTCCTTGAAACTTGACAAAATGAAGTAGTTCTAAGTTCTATCTCCATGGTTTGTTTCCTCTTGAAGTACCCCATGCAGAGACTGGCGAAAAACACTTTCGTTTGAAAGGGGTTGCCAAGCTTCCAAAAAACTACTAGTTTGCTGAAAATCTCAGCAAACATTTTTTTCACCAAATCTTGATGATACTTGGTGGTAATGATCAGTTCATTAATCCCACTTGGCTGCCCAATTTTTATTCTTCTAAGTAGAAGCATTCGTTTCCAGTAACAGTTTGAATTTTTTAGGTTTCACTCTGTTTTCTCCTACATAGATAGCTGTGTTGGAATTCTAAATCAAACAGGGTTTGTGCTAGCTCCTTGAAACTTGACAAAATGAAGTAGTTCTAAGTTCTATCTCTATGGTTTGTTTCCTATTGAAGTACCCCATGGAGAGACTGGCGAAAAACACTTTCGTTTGAAAGGCGTTGCCAAGCTTCCAAAAAACTACTAGTTTGTTGAAACCTGTGCAAACATTTTTTCTCCAAATCTTGATGATACTTGGTGGTAATGATCAGTTCACTATTCCCACTGGGCTGCCCAAATTTCACTCTTCTAGGTTCAAGCGTTCATTCCCAGTAACACTTTGAATTTTAGGTTTCACTCTGTTTTCTGCTATATAGATAGATGTGTTTGAAACTCTAAATCAAACACGGTTTGTGCTAGCTCTTTGAAACTTGACCAAATGAAGTAGTTCTAAGTTCTATCTCTATGGTTTGTTTCCTCTTGAAGTACCAAATGCAGAAGACTGGCGAAAAACACTTTCGTTTGAAAGGGGTTGCCAAGCTTCCAAAAAACTACTAGTTTGCTGAAATCTCAGCAAACAATTTTTTCACCAAATCTTGATGATACTTGGTGGTAATGATCAGTTCACTAATCCCACTTGGCTGCCCAACTTTCATTCTTCTAGGTTCAAGCATTCGTTTCCAGTAACACTTTGAATTTTTAGGTTTCACTCTGTTTTTCTCCTACGTAGATAGCTGTGTTTGGAATTCTAAGTCAAACACGGTTTGTGCTAGCTCCTTGAAACTTGACAAAATGAAGTAGTTCTAAGTTCTATCTCCGTGGTTTGTTTCCTCTTGAAGTACCCCATGCAGAGACTGGCGAAAAACACTTTCGTTTGAAAGGGGTGCCAAGCTTCCAAAAAACTACTAGTTTGCTGAAATCTCAGCAAACATTTTTTCACCAAATCTTGATGATACTTGGTGGTAATGATCAGTTCACTAATCCCCACTTGGCTGCCCAATTTTTATTCTTCTAGGTAGAAGCATTTGTTCCCAGTAACAGTTTGAATTTTTAGCTTTCACTCTGTTTTCTTTATACATAGATAGCTGTGTTTGGAATTCTAAATCAAACACGGTTTGTGGTAGCACCTTGAAACTTGACAAAATGAAGTAGTTCTAAGTTCTATCTCTATGGTTTGTTTCCTCTTGAAGTACCCCATGCAGAGACTGGCGAAAAACACTTTCGTTTGAAAGGGGTTGCCAAGCTTCCAAAAAACTACTAGTTTGCTGAAAACCTCAGCAAACATTTTTTACTCCAAATCTTGATGATACTTGGTGGTAATGATCAGTTCACTAATCCCACTTGGCTGCCCAAATTTCACTCTTCTAGGTTCAAGCGTTCATTTCCAGTAACACTTTGAATTTTTAGGTTTCACTCTGTTTTCTGCTATATAGATAGATGTGTTTGAAACTATAAATCAAACACGGTTTGTGCTAGCTCTTTGAAACTTGACCAAATGAAGTAGTTCTAAGTTCTATCTCTATGGTTTGTTTCCTCTTGAAGTACCCCATGCAGAGACTGGCGAAAAACACTTTCGTTTGAAAGGGGTTGCCAAGCTTCCAAAAAACTACTAGTTTGCTGAAATCTCAGCAAACATTTTTTCACCAAATCTTGATGATACTTGGTGGTAATGATCAGTTCACTAATCCCACTTGGCTGCCCAACTTTCATTCTTCTAGGTTCAAGCATTCGTTTCCAGTAACACTTTGAATTTTTAGGTTTCACTCTGTTTTCTCCTACGTAGATAGCTGTGTTTGGAAATTCTAAGTCAAACACGGTTTGTGCTAGCTCCTTGAAACTTGACAAAATGAAGTAGTTCTAAGTTCTATCTCCGTGGTTTGTTTCCTCTTGAAGTACCCCATGCAGAGACTGGCGAAAAACACTTTCGTTTGAAAGGGGTGCCAAGCTTCCAAAAACTACTAGTTTGCTGAAATCTCAGCAAACATTTTTTCACCAAATCTTGATGATACTTGGTGGTAATGATCAGTTCACTAATCCCACTTGGCTGCCCAATTTTTATTCTTCTAGGTAGAAGCATTTGTTCCCAGTAACAGTTTGAATTTTAGCTTTCACTCTGTTTTCTTATACATAGATAGCTGTGTTTTTAATTCTAAATCAAACACGGTTTGTGCTAGCACCTTGAAACTTGACAAAATGAAGTAGTTCTAAGTTCTATCTCTATGGTTTGTTTCCTCTTGAAGTACCCCATGCAGAGACTGGCGAAAAACACTTTCGTTTGAAAGGGGTTGCCAAGCTTCCAAAAAACTACTAGTTTGCTGAAACCTCAGCAAACATTTTTACTCCAAATCTTGATGATACTTGGTGGTAATGATCAGTTCACTAATCCCACTTGGCTGCCCAAATTTCACTCTTCTAGGTTCAAGCGTTCATTTCCAGTAACACTTTGAATTTTTAGGTTTCACTCTGTTTTCTGCTATATAGATAGATGTGTTTGAAACTCTAAATCAAACAAGGTTTGTGCTACCTCCTTGAAACTTGACAAAATGAAGTAGTTCTCAGTTCTATCTCTATGGTTTGTTTCCTCTTGAAGTACCCCATGCAGAGACTGGCGAAAAACACTTTCGTTTGAAAGTTGTTGCCAAGCTTCCAAAAAACTACTAGTTTGCTGAAATCTCAGCAAACATTTTTTCACCAAATCTTGATGATACTTGGTGGTAATGATCAGTTCACTAATCCCACTTGGCTGCCCAACTTTCATTCTTCTAGGTTCAAGCGTTCGTTTCCAGTAACACTTTGAATTTTTAGGTTTCACTCTGTTTTCTCCTACATAGATAGCTGTGTTTGGAATTCTAAATCAAACACGGTTTGTGCGAGCTCCTTGAAACTTGACAAAATGAAGTAGTTCTAAGTTCTATCTCTATGGTTTGTTTCCTCTTGAAGTACCCCATGGAGAGACTGGCGAAAAACACTTTCGTTTGAAAGGCGTTGCCAAGCTTCCATAAAACTACTAGTTTGCTGAAACCTGAGCAAACATTTTTTCTCCAAATCTTGATGATACTTGGTGGTAATGATCAGTTCACTAATCCCACTGGGCTGCCCAAATTTCCACTCTTCTAGGTTCAAGCGTTCATTTCCAGTAACACTTTGAATTTTTAGGTTTCACTCTGTTTTCTGCTATATAGATAGATGTGTTTGAAACTATAAATCAAACACGGTTTGTGCTAGCTCTTTGAAACTTGACCAAATGAAGTAGTTCTAAGTTCTATCTCTATGGTTTGTTTCCTCTTGAAGTACCCCATGCAGACACTGGCGAAAAACACTTTCGTTTGAAAGGGGATGCCAAGCTTCCAAAAAACTACTAGTTTGCTGAAATCTCAGCAAACATTTTTTCACCAAATCTTGATGATACTTGCTGGTAATGATCAGTTCACTAATCCCACTTGGCTGCCCAACTTTCATTCTTCTAGGTTCAAGCATTCGTTTCCAGTAACACTTTGAATTTTTAGGTTTCACTCTGTTTTCTCCTACGTAGATAGCTGTGTTTGGAATTCTAAGTCAAACACGGTTTGTGCTAGCTCCTTGAAACTTGACAAAATGAAGTAGTTCTAAGTTCTATCTCCGTGGTTTGTTTCCTCTTGAAGTACCCCATGCAGAGACTGGCGAAAAACACTTTCGTTTGAAAGGGGTGCCAAGCTTCCAAAAAACTACTAGTTTGCTGAAATCTCAGCAAACATTTTTTCACCAAATCTTGATGATACTTGGTGGTAATGATCAGTTCACTAATCCCACTTGGCTGCCCAATTTTTATTCTTCTAGGTAGAAGCATTCGTTCCCAGTAACAGTTTGAATTTTTAGCTTTCACTCTGTTTTCTTATACATAGATAGCTGTGTTTGGAATTCTAAATCAAACACGGTTTGTGCTAGCACCTTGAAACTTGACAAAATGAAGTAGTTCTAAGTTCTATCTCTATGGTTTGTTTCCTCTTGAAGTACGCCATGCAGACACTGGCGAAAAACACTTTCGTTTGAAAGGGGTTGCCAAGCTTCCAAAAAACTACTAGTTTGCTGAAACCTCAGCAAACATTTTTACTCCAAATCTTGATGATACTTGGTGGTAATGATCAGTTCACTAAGCCCACTTGGCTGCCCAACTTTCACTCTTCTAGGTTCAAGCGTTCATTTCCAGTAACACTTTGAATTTTTAGGTTTCACTCTGTATTCTGCTGTATAGATAGATGTGTTTGAAACACTAAATCAAACACAGTTTGTACTAGCTCCTTGAAACTTGAAAAAATGAAGTAGTTCTAAGTTCTATCTCTATGGTTTGTTTCCTCTTGAAGTACCCCATGCAGAGACTGGTGAAAAACACTTTCGTTTGAAAGGGGTTGCCAAGCTTCCAAAAAACTACTAGTTTGCTGAAATCTCAGCAAACATTTTTTCACCAAATCTTGATGATACTTGGTGGTAATGATCAGTTCACTAATCCCACTTGGCTGCCCAACTTTCATTCTTCTAGGTTCAAGCGTTCGTTTCCAGTAACACTTTGAATTTTTAGGTTTCACTCTGTTTTCTCCTACATAGATAGCTGTGTTTGGAATTCTAAATCAAACACGGTTTGTGCGAGCTCCTTGAAACTTGACAAAATGAAGTAGTTCTAAGTTCTATCTCTATGGTTTGTTTCCTCTTGAAGTACCCCATGGAGAGACTGGCGAAAAACACTTTCGTTTGAAAGGCGTTGCCAAGCTTCCAAAAAACTACTAGTTTGCTGAAACCTCAGCAAACATTTTTTCTCCAAATCTTGATGATCCTTGGTGGTAATGATCAGTTCACTAATCCCACTTGGCTGCCCAACTTTCACTCTTCTAGGTTCAAGCGTTCATTTCCAGTAACACTTTGAATTTTTAGTTTTCACTCTGTTTTCTGCTATATAGATAGATGTGTTTGAAACTCTAAATCAAACACGGTTTGTGCTAGCTCCTTGAAACTTGACAAAATGAAGTAGTTCTAAGTTCTATTTCTATGGTTTGTTTCCTCTTGAAGTACCCCATGCAGAGACTGGCGAAAAAAACTTTCGTTTGAAAGGGGTTGCCAAGCTTCCAAAAAATTACTAGTTTTCTGAAATCTCAGCAAACATTTTTTTACCAAAACTTGATGATACTTGGTGGTAATGATCAGTTCACTAATCCCACTTGGCTGCCCAATTTTTATTCTTCTAGGTAGAAGCATTCGTTTCCAGTAACAGTTTGAATTTTTAGGTTTCATTCTGTTTTCTCCTACATAGATAGCTGTGTTTGGAATTCTAAATCAAACACGGTTTGTGCTAGCTCCTTGAAACTTGACAAAATGAAGTAGTTCTAAGTTCTGTCTCTATGGTTTGTTTCCTCTTGAAGTACCCCATGCAGAGACTGGCGAATAACACTTTCGTTTGAAAGGGGTTGCCAAGCTTCCAAAAAACTACTAGTTTGCTGAAATCTCAGCAAACTTTTTTCACCAAATCTTGATGATACTTGGTGGTAATGATCAGTTCTCTAATCCCACTTGGCTGCCCAATTTTTATTCTTCTGGGTAGAAGCATTCGTTTCCAGTAACAGTTTGAATTTTTAGGTTTCACTCCGTTTTCTCCTACATAGATAGATATGTTTGGAATTCTAAATCAAACACGGTTTGTGCTAGCTCCTTGAAACTTGACAAAATGAAGTAGTTCTAAGTTCTATCTCTATGGCTTGTTTCCTCATGAAGTACCCCATGCAGAGACTGGCGAAAAACACTTTCGTTTGAAAGGGGTTGCCAAGTTTCCAAAAAACTATTAGTTTGCTGAAATCTCAGCAAACATTTTTTCACCAAATCTTGATGATACTTGGTGGTAATGATCAGTTCACTAATCCCACTTAGCTGCCCAATTTTTATTCTTCTAGGTTGAAGCATTCGTTTCCAGTAACAGTTTGAATTTTTAGGTTTCACTCTGTTTTCTCCTACATAGATAGCTGTGTTTGGAATTCTAAATCAAACACGGTTTGTGCTAGGTCCTTGAAACTTGACAAAATGAAGTAGTTCTAAGTTCTATCTCTATGGTTTGTTTCCACTTGAAGTACCCCATGGAGAGACTGGCGAAAAACACTTTCGTTTGAAAGGCGTTGCCAAGCTTCCAAAAAACTACTAGTTTGCTGAAACCTCAGCAAACATTTTTTCTCCAAATCCTGATGATACTTGGTGGTAATGATCAGTTCTCTAATCCCACTTGGCCGCCCAATTTTTATTCTTCTAGGTAGAAGCATTCGTTTCCAGTAACAATTTGAATTTTTAGGTTTCACTCTGTTTTCTCCTACATAGATAGCTGTGTTTGGAATTCTAAATCAAACACGGTTTGTGCTAGCTCCTTGAAACTTGACAAAATGAAGTAGTTCTAAGTTCTATCTCTATGGATTCTTTCCTCTTGAAGTACCCCATGCAGAGACTTGCAAAAAACACTTTCGTTTGAAAGGGGTTGCCAAGCTTCCAAAAAACTACTAGTTTGCTGAAATCTCAGCAAACATTGTTTCACCAAATCTTGATGATACTTGGTGGTAATGATCAGTTCACTAATCCCACTTGGCTGCCCAACTTTCATTCATCTAGGTTCAAGCGTTCGTTTCCAGTTACACTTTGAATTTTTAGGTTTCACTCTGTTTTCTCCTACATAGATAGCTGTGTTTGGAATTCTAAATCAAACACGGTTTGTGCTAGCTCCTTGAAACTTGACAAAATGAAGTACTTCTACGTTCTATGTCTATGGTTTGTTTCCTCTTGAAGTACCCCATGCAGAGACTGGCGAAAAACACTTTCGTTTGAAAGAGGTTGCCAAGCTTCCAAAAAACTACTAGTTTGCTGAAATCTCAGCAATCATTTTTTCACCAAATCTTGATGATACTTGGTGGTAATGATCAGTTCAATAATCCCACTTGGCTGCCCAATTTTTATTCTTCTAGGTAGAAGCATTCGTTTCCAGTAACAGTTTGAATTTTTAGGTTTCACTCTGTTTTCTCCTACATAGATAGCTGTGTTTGGAATTCTAAATCAAAACGGTTTTTGCTAGCTCCTTGAAACTTGACAAAATGAAGTAGTTCTAAGTTCTATCTCTATGGTGTGTTTCCTCTTGAAGTACCCCATGCAGAGACTGGCGAAAAACACTTTCGTTTGAAAGGGGTTGCCAAGCTTCCAAAAAACTACTAGTTTGCTGAAATCTCAGCAAACATTTTTTCACCAAATCTTGATGATACTTGGTGGTAACGATCAGTTCACTAATCCCACTTGGCTGCCCAATTTTTATTCTTCTAGGTTGAAGCATTCGTTTCCAGTTACAGTTTGAATTTTTAGGTTTCACTCTGTTTTCTCCTACATAGATAGCTGAGTTTGGAATTCTAAATCAAACACGGTTTGTGCTAGCTCCTTGAAACTTGACCAAATGAAGTAGTTCTAAGTTCTATCTCTATGGTGTGTTTCCTCATGAAGTACCCCATGCAGAGACTGGCGAAAAACACTTTCGTTTGAAAGGGGTTGCCAAGCTTCCAAAAAACTACTAGTTTGCTGAAATCTCAGCAAACATTTTTTCACCAAATCTTGATGATACTTGGTGTTAATGATCAGTTCACTAATCCCACTTAGCTGCCCAATTTTTATTCCTCTAGGATGAAGCATTCGTTTAGAGTAACAGTTTGAATTTTTAGGTTTCACTCTGTTTTCTCCTACATAGATAGCTGTGTTTGGAATTCTAAATCAAACACGGTTTGTGCTAGCTCCTTGAAACTTGACAAAATGAAGTAGTTCTAAGTTCTATCTCTATGGTTTGTTTCCTCTTGAAGTACCCCATGGAGAGACTGGCGAAAAACACTTTCGTTTGAAAGGCGTTGCCAAGCTTCCAAAAAACTACTAGTTTGCTGAAACCTCAGCAAACATTTTTTTTCCAAATCTTGATGATACTTGGTGGTAATGATCAGTTCACTAATCCCACTTGGCTGCCCAAATTTCACTCTTCTAGGTTCAAGCGTTCATTTCCAGTAACACTTTGAATTTTTAGGTTTCACTCTGTTTTCTGCTATATAGATAGATGTGTTTGAAACTCTAAATCAAACACGGTTTGTGCTAGCTCCTTGAAACTTGACAAAATGAAGTAGTTCTAAGTTCTATCTCTATGGTTTGTTTCCTCTTGAAGTACCCCATGCAGAGACTGGCGAAAAACACTTTCGTTTGAAAGGGGTTGCCAAGCTTCCAAAAAACTACTAGTTTGCTGAAATCTCAGCAAACTTTTTTCACCAAATCTTGATGATACTTGGTGGTAATGATCAGTTCTCTAATCCCACTTGGCTGCCCAACTTTCATTCTTCTAGGTTCAAGCATTCGTTTCCAGTAACAGTTTGAATTTTTAGGTTTCACTCTGTTTTCTCCTACATAGATAGCTGTGTTTGGAATTCTAAATCAAACACGGTTTGTGCTAGCTCCTTGAAACTTGACAAAATGAAGTAGTTCTAAGTTCTATCTCTATGGCTTGTTTCCTCATGAAGTACTCCATGCAGAGACTGGCGAAAAACACTTTCGTATGAAAGGGGTTGCCAAGCTTCCAAAAAACTACTAGTTTGCTGAAATCTCAGCAAACATTTTTTCACCAAATCTTGATGATACTTGGTGGTAATGATCAGTTCACTAATCCCACTTGGCTGCCCAATTTTTATTCTTCTAGGTAGAAGCATTCGTTTCCAGTAACAGTTTGAATTTTTAGGTTTCACTCTGTTTTCTCCTACATAGATAGCTGTGTTTGGAATTCTAAATCAAACAGGGTTTGTGCGAGCTCCTTGAAACTTGACAAAATGAAGTAGTTCTAAGTTCTATCTCTATGGTTTGTTTCCTCTTGAAGTACAATATGGAGAGACTGGCGAAAAACACTTTCGTTTGAAAGGCGTTGCCAAGCTTCCAAAAAACTACTAGTTTGCTGAAACCTCAGCAAACATTTTTTCTCCAAATCTTGATGATACTTGGTGGTAATGATCAGTTCACTAATCCCACTTGGCTGCCCAAATTTCACTCTTCTAGGTTCAAGCGTTCATTTCCAGTAACACTTTGAATTTTTAGGTTTCACTCTGTTTTCTGCTATATAGATAGATGTGTTTGAAACTCTAAATCAAACACGGTTTGTGCTAGTTATTTGAAACTTGACCAAATGAAGTAGTTCTAAGTTCTATCTCTTTGGTTTGTTTCCTCTTGAAGTACCCCATGCAGAGACTGGCGAAAAACACTTTTGTTTGAAAGGGGTTGTCAAGCTTCCAAAAAACTACTAGTTTGCTGAAATCTCAGCAAACATTTTTTCACCAAATCTTGATGATACTTGGTGGTAATGATCAGTTCACTAATCCCACTTGGCTGCCCAACTTTCATTCTTCTAGGTTCAAGCGTTCGTTTCCAGTAACACTTTGAATTTTTAGGTTTCACTCTGTTTTCTCCCACATAGATAGCTGTGTTTGGAACTCTAAATCAAACACGGTTTGTGCTAGCTCCTTGAAACTTGACAAAATGAAGTAGTTCTAAGTTCTATCTCTATGGTTTGTTTCCTCTTGAAGTACCCCATGCAGAGACTGGCGAAAAACACTTTCGTTTGAAAGGGGTTGCCAAGCTTCCAAAAAACTACTAGTTTGCTGAAATCTCAGCAAACATTTTTTCACCAAATCTTGATGATACTTGGTGGTAATGATCAGTTCACTAATCCCACTTGGCTGCCCAACTTTCATTCTTCTAGGTTCAAGCGTTCGTTTCCAGTAACACTTTGAATTTTTAGGTTTCACTCTGTTTTCTCCTACATAGATAGCTGTGATTGGAATTCTAAATTAAACACGGTTTGTGCTAGCTCCTTGAAACTTGACAAAATGAACTAGTTCTAAATTCTATCTCTATGGATTCTTTCCTCTTGAAGTACCCCATGCAGAGACTTGCAAAAAACACTTTCGTTTGAAAGGGGTTGCCAAGCTTCCAAAAAACTACCAGTTTGCTGAAATCTCAGCAAACATTGTTTCACCAAATCTTGATGATACTTGGTGGTAACGATCAGTTCACTAATCCCACTTGGCTGCCCAACATTCATTCTTCTAGGTTCAAGCGTTCGTTTCCAGTAACACTTTGAATTTTTAGGTTTCACTCTGTTTTCTCCTACATAGATAGCTGTGTTTGGAATTCTAAATCAAACACGGTTTGTGCTAGCTCCTTGAAACTTGACAAAATGAAGTAGTTCTACGTTCTATGTCTATGGTTTGTTTCCTCTTGAAGTACCCCATGCAGAGACTGGCGAAAAACACTTTCGTTTGAAAGAGGTTGCCAAGCTTCCAAAAAACTACTAGTTTGCTGAAATCTCAGCAATCATTTTTGCACCAAATCTTGATGATACTTGGTGGTAATGATCAGTTCAATAATCCCACTTGGCTGCCCAATTTTTATTCTTCTAGGTAGAAGCATTCGTTTCCAGTAACAGTTTGAATTTTTAGGTTTCACTCTGTTTTCTCCTACATAGATAGCTGTGTTTGGAATTCTAAATCAAAACGGTTTGTGCTAGCTCCTTGAAACTTGACAAAATGAAGTAGTTCTAAGTTCTATCTCTATGGTGTGTTTCCTCTTGAAGTACCCCATGCAGAGACTGGTGAAAAACACTTTCGTTTGAAAGGGGTTGCCAAGCTTCCAAAAAACTACTAGTTTGCTGAAATCTCAGCAAACATTTTTTCACCAAATCTTGATGATACTTGGTGGTAACGATCAGTTCACTAATCCCACTTGGCTGCCCAATTTTTATTCTTCTAGGTTGAAGCATTCGTTTCCAGTTACAGTTTGAATTTTTAGGTTTCACTCTGTTTTCTCCTACATAGATAGCTGAGTTTGGAATTCTAAATCAAACACGGTTTGTGCTAGCTCCTTGAAACTTGACCAAATGAAGTAGTTCTAAGTTCTATCTCTATGGTGTGTTTCCTCTTGAAGTACCCCATGCAGAGACTGGCAAAAAACACTTTCATTTGAAAGGGGTTACCAAGCTTCCAAAAAACTACTAGTTTGCTGAAATCTCAGCAAACATTTTTTCACCAAATCTTGATGATACTTGGTGGTAATGATCAGTTCACTAAGCCCACTTGGCTGCCCAATTTTCACTCTTCTAGGTTCAAGGGTTCGTTTCCAGTAACAGTTTGAATTTTTAGGTTTCACTCTGTTTTCTCCTGCATAGATAGCTGTGTTTGGAATTCTAAATCAAACACGGTTTGTGCTAGCTCCTTGAAACTTGACCAAATGAAGTAGTTCTAAGTTCTATCTCTATGGCTTGTTTCCTCATGAAGTACCCCATGCAGAGACTGGCGAAAAACACTTTCGTTTGAAAGGGGTTGCCAAGCTTCCAAAAAACTACTAGTTTGCTGAAATCTCAGCAAACATTTTTTCACCAAATCTTGATGATACTTGGTGGTAATGATCAGTTCACTAATCCCACTTAGCTGCCCAATTTTTATTCTTCTAGGTTGAAGCATTCGTTTCCAGTAACAGTTTGAATTTTTAGGTTTCACTCTGTTTTCTCCTACATAGATAGCTGTGTTTGGAATTCTAAATCAAACACGGTTTGTGCTAGCTCCTTGAAACTTGACCAAATGAAGTAGTTCTAAGTTCTATCTCTATTGCTTGTTTCCTCATGAAGTACCCCATGCAGAGACTGGCGAAAAACACTTTCGTTTGAAAGGGGTTGCCAAGCTTCCAAAAAACTACTAGTTTGCTGAAATCTCAGCAAACATTTTTTAACCAAATCTTGATGATACTTGGTGGTAATGATCAGTTCACTAATCCCACTTAGCTGCCCAATTTTTATTCTTCTAGGTTGAAGCATTCGTTTCCAGTAACAGTTTGAATTTTTAGGTTTCACTCTGTTTTCTCCTACATAGATAGCTGTGTTTGGAATTCTAAATCAAACACGGTTTGTGCTAGCTCCTTGAAACTTGACAAAATGAAGTAGTTCTAAGTTCTATCTCTATGGTTTGTTTCCTCTTGAAGTACCCCATGGAGAGACTGGCGAAAAACACTTTCGTTTGAAAGGCGTTGCCAAGCTTCCAAAAAACTACTAGTTTGCTGAAACCTCAGCAAACATTTTTTTTCCAAATCTTGATGATACTTGGTGGTAATGATCAGTTCACTAATCCCACTTGGCTGCCCAAATTTCACTCTTCTAGGTTCAAGCGTTCATTTCCAGTAACACTTTGAATTTTTAGGTTTCACTCTGTTTTCTGCTATATAGATAGATGTGTTTGAAACTCTAAATCAAACACGGTTTGTGCTAGCTCCTTGAAACTTGACAAAATGAAGTAGTTCTAAGTTCTATCTCTATTGTTTGTTTCCTCTTGAAGTACCCCATGCAGAGACTGGCGAAAACCACTTTCGTTTGAAAGAGGTTGCCAAGCTTCCAAAAAACTACTAGTTTGCTGAAATCTCAGCAAACTTTTTTCACCAAATCTTGATGATACTTTGTGGTAATGATCAGTTCAGTAATCCCACTTGGCTGCCCAATTTTTATTCTTCTATGTTGAAGCATTCGTTTCCAGTAACAGTTTGAATTTTTAGGTTTCACTCTGTTTTCTCCTACATAGATAGCGGTGTTTGGAATTCTAAATCAAACACGGTTTGTGCTAGCTCCTTGAAACTTGACAAAATGAAGTAGTTCTAAATTCTATCTCTATGGATTGTTTCCTCTTGAAGTACCCCATGCAGAGACTTGCAAAAAACACTTTCGTTTGAAAGGGGTTGCCAAGCTTCCAAAAAACTACTAGTTTGCTGAAATCTCAGCAAACATTGTTTCACCAAATCTTGATGATACTTGGTGGTAATGATCAGTTCACTAAGCCCACTTGGCTGCCCAAATTTTATTCTTCTAGGCTGAAGCATTCGTTTAAAGTAACAGTCTGAATTTTTAGGTTTCACTCTTTTTTCTCCTACATAGATAGCTGTGTTTGGAATTCTAAATCAAACACGGTTTGTGCTAGCTCCTTGAAACTTGACCAAATGAAGTAGTTCTAAGTTCTATCTCTACGGTTTGTTTCCTCTTGAAGAACCCCATGCAGAGACTGGCGCAAAACACTTTCGTTTGAAAGGGGTTGCCAAGTTAAAAAAATTACTAGTTTTCTGAAATCTCAGCAAACATTTTTTCACCAAAACTTGATGATACTTGGTGGTAATGACCAGTTCACTAATCCTACTTGGCTACCCACCTTTCACTCTTCTAGGTTCAAGCGTTCGTTTCCAGTAACACTTTGAATTTTTAGGTTTCACTCTGTTTTCTGCTTTATAGATAGATGTGTTTGAAACTCTAAATCAAACACGGTTTGTGCTAGCTCATTGAAACTTGACAAAATGAAGTAGTTCTAAGTTCTATCTCTATGGTTTGTTTCCTCTTGAAGTACCCCATGCAGAGACTGGCGAAAAACACTTTCGTTTGAAAGGGGTTGCCAAGCTTCCAAAAAACTACTAGTTTGCTGAAATCTCAGCAAACATTTTTTCACCAAATCTTGATGATACTTGGTGGTAATGGTCATTTCACTAATCCCACTTGGCTGCCCAATTTTTATTCTTCTAGGTTGAAGCATTCCTTTCCAGTAACAGTTTGAATTTTTAGGTTTCACTCTGTTTTCTCCTACATAGATAGCTGTGTTTGGAATTCTAAATCAAACACGGTTTGTGCTAGCTCCTTGAAACTTGACAAAATGAAGTAGTTCTAAGTTCTATCTCTATGGTTTGTTTCCTTTTGAAGTACCCCATGCAGAGACTGGCGAAAAACACTTTCGTTTGAAAGGGGTTGCCAAGCTTCCAAAAAAACTACTAGTTTGCTGAAATCTCAGCAAACATTTTTTCACCAAACCTTGATGATACTTGGTGGTAATGATCAGTTCACTAATCCCACTTGGCTGCCCAACTTTCACTCTTCTAGGTTCAAGCGTTCTTTTCCAGTAACACTTTGAATTTTTAGGTTTCACTCTGTTTTCTGCTATATAGATAGATGTGTTTTAAACTCTAAATCAAACACGGTTTGTGCTAGCTCCTTGAAACTTGACAAAATGAAGTAGTTCTAAATTCTATCTCTATGGATTGTTTCCTCTTGAAGTACCCCATGCAGAGACTTGCAAAAAACACTTTCGTTTTAAAGGGGTTGCCAAGCTTCCAAAAAACTACTAGTTTGCTGAAATCTCAGCAAACATTGTTTCACCAAATCTTGATGATACTTGGTGGTAATAATCAATTCACTATGCCCACTTGGCTGCTCAATTTTTATTCTTCTAGGCTGAAGCATTCGTTTCCAGTAACAGTCTGAATTTTTAGGTTTCACTCTTTTTTCTCCTACATAGATAGCTGGGTTTGGAATTCTAAATCAAACATGGTTTGTGCTAGCTCCTTGAAACTTGATCAAATGAAGTAGTACTAAGTTCTATCTCTATGGTTTGCTTCTTCTTGAAGTACCCCATGCAGAGACTCTTGAAAAACACTTTCGTTGAAAGGGGTTGCCAAGCTTCCAAAATTACTAGTTTGCTGAAATCTCAGCAAACATTTTTTCACCAAATCTTGATGATACTTGGTGTTCATGGTCATTTCACTAATCCCACTTGGCTGCCCAATTTTTATTCTTCTAGGTTGAAGCATTCCTTTCCAGTAACAGTTTGAATTTTTAGGTTTCACTCTGTTTTCTCCTACATAGATAGCTGTGTTTGGAATTCTATATCAAACACGGTTTGTGCTAGCTCCTTGAAACTTGACAAAATGAAGTAGTTCTAAGTTCTATCTCTATGGTTTGTTTCCTCTTGAAGTACCCCATGGGGAGACTGGCGAAAAACACTTTCGTTTGAAAGGCGTTGCCAAGCTTCCAAAAAACTACTAGTTTGCTGAAACCTCAGCAAACACTTTTTCTCCAAATCTTGATGATACTTTGTGGTAATGATCAGTTCACTAATCTCACTTGGCTGACCAACTTTCACTCTTCTAGGTTCAAGCGTTCATTTCCAGTAACAGTTTGAATTTTTAGGTTTCACTCTGTTTTCTCCTATATAGATAGCTGTGTTTGGAATTCTAAATCAAAACGGTTTGTGCTAGCTCCTTGAAACTTGACCAAATGAAGTAGTTCTAAGTTCTATCTCTATGGTTTGTTTCCTCTTGAAGTACCCCATGCAGAGTCTGGCGAAAAACACTTTCGTTTGAAAGGGGTTGCCAAGCTTCCAAAAACCTACTAGTTTGCTGAAATATCAGCAAACGTTTTTTCACCAAATCTTGATGATACTTGGTGGTAATAATAAGTTCACTAATCCCACTTGGCTGCCCAATTATTATTCTTCTAGGTTGAAGCATTTGTTTCCAGTAACAGTTTGAATTTTTAGGTTTCACTCTCTTTTCATCTACATAGATAGCTTTGTTTGGAATTCTAAATCAAACACGGTTTGTGCTAGCTCCTTGAAACTTGAAGAAATGAAGTAGTTCTAAGTTCTATCTTTATGGTTTGATTCCTCTTGAAGTACCCCATGCAGAGACTGGCGAAAAACACTTTCGTTTGAAAGGGGTTGCCAAGCTTCCAAAAAACTACTAGTTTGCTGAAATCTCAGCAAACAGTTTTTCACCAAATCTTGATGATACTTGGTGGTAACGATCAGTTCACTAATCCCACTTGGCTGCCCAATTTTTATTCTTCTAGGTTGAAGCATTCGTTTCCAGTTACAGTTTGAATTTTTAGGTTTCACTCTGTTTTCTCCTACATAGATAGCTGGGTTTGGAATTCTAAATCAAACACGGTTTGTGCTAGCTCCTTGAAACTTGACCAAATGAAGTAGTTCTAAGTTCTGTCTCTATGGTGTGTTTCCTCTTGAAGTACCCCATGCAGAGACTAGCAAAAAACACTTTGGTTTGAAAGGGGTTGCCAAGCTTCCAAAAAACTACTAGTTTGCTGAAATCTCAGCAAACATTTTTTCACCAAATCGTTATGATATTTGGTGGTAATGATCAGTTCACTAATCCCACTTGGCTGTCCAATTTTTATTCTTCTAGGTTGAAGCATTCGTTTCCAGTAACAGTTTGATATTTTAGATTTCACTCTGTTTTCTCCTACATAGATAGCTGTGTTTGGAATTCTAAATCAAACACGGTTTGTACTAGCTACTTGATACTTGACCAAATGAAGTAGTTCTAATTTCTATCTCTATGGTTTGTTTCACTTGTAGTACCCCATGCAGAGACTGGCGAAAAACACTTTCTTTGAAAGGGGTTGCCAAGCTTCCAAAGAACTACTAGTTTGCTGAAATCTCAGCAAACATTTTTTCACCAAATCTTGATGATACTTGGTGGTAATGATCAGTTCACTAAGCCCACTTGGCTGCCCAATTTTCACTCTTCTAGGTTCATTCGTTCGTTTCCAGTAACAGTTTGAATTTTTAGGTTTCACTCTGTTTTCTCCTACATAGATAGCTTTGTTTGGAATTCTAAATCAAAACGGTTTGTGTTAGCTCCTTGAAACTTGACCAAATGAAGTAGTTCTAAGTTCTATCTCTATGGTTTGTTTCTTCTTGAAGTACCCCATGCAGAGACTGGCGAAAAACACTTTCGTTTGAAAGGGCTTGCCAAGCTTCCAAAAAACTACTAGTTTGCTGAAATCTCAGCAAATATTTTTTCACCAAATCTTGATGATACTTGGTGGTAATGATCAGTTCACTAATCCCACTTGGCTGCCCAATTATTATTCTTCTAGGTTGAAGCATTTGTTTCCAGTAACAGTTTGAATTTTTAGGTTTTACTCTTTTTTCTCCTACATAGATAGCTGTGTTTGGAATTCTAAATCAAACACGGTTTGTGCTAGCTCCTTGAAACTTGAAGAAATGAAGTAGTTCTAAGTTCTATCTTTATGGTTTGATTCCTCTTGAAGTACCCCATGCAGAGACTGGCGAAAAACACTTTCGTTTGAAAGGGGTTGCCAAGCTTCCAAAAAACTACTAGTTTGCTGAAATCTCAGCAAACATTTTTTCAACAAATCTTGATGATACTTGGTGGTAACGATCAGTTCACTAATCCCACTTGGCTGCCCAATTTTTATTCTTGTAGGTTGAAGCATTCGTTTCCAGTTACAGTTTGAATTTTTAGGTTTCACTCTGTTTTCTCCTACATAGATAGCTGTGTTTGGAATTCTAAATCAAACACGGTTTGTGCTAGCTCCTTGAAACTTGACCAAAAGAAGTAGTTCTAAGTTCTATCTCTATGGTTTGTTTCCTCTTGAAGTACCCCATGGAGAGACTGGCGAAAAACACTTTCGTTTGAAAGGGGTTGCCAAGCTTCCAAAAAACTACTAGTTTGTTGAAATTTCAGCAAACATTTTTTCACCAAATCTTGATGATACTTGGTGGTAATGATCATTTCACTAAGCCCTCTTGGCTTCCAAATTTTCACCCTTCTAGGTTCAAGCGTTCGTTTCCAGTAACAGTTTGAAATTTTAGGTTTCACTCTGTTTTCTCCTACATAGATAGCTGTGTTTGGAATTCTAAATCAAACACGGTTTGTGCTAGCTCCTTGAAACATGACCAAATGAAGTAGTTCTAAGTTCTATCTCTATGGTTTGTTTCCTCTTGAAGTACCCCATGCAGAGACTGGCGAAAAACACTTTCGTTTGAAAGGGGTTGCCAAGCTTCCAAAAAACTACTAGTTTGCTGAAATCTCAGCAAACATTTTTTCACCAAATCTTGATGATACTTGGTGGTAATGGTCATTTCACTAATCCCACTTGGCTGCCCAATTTTTATTCTTCTAGGTTGAAGCATTCCTTTCCAGTAACAGTTTGAATTTTTAGGTTTCACTCTGTTTTCTCCTACATAGATAGCTGTGTTTGGAATTCTATATCAAACACGGTTTGTGCTAGCTCCTTGAAACTTGACAAAATGAAGTAGTTCTAAATTCTATCTATATGGTTTGTTTCCTCTTGAAGTACCCCATGGAGAGACTGGCGAAAAACACTTTCGTTTGAAAGGCGTTGCCAAGCTTCCAAAAAACTACTAGTTTGCTGAAACCTCAGCAAACATTTTTTCTCAAAATCTTGATGATACTTTGTGGTAATGATCAGTTCACTAATCCCACTTGGCTGCCCAACTTTCACTCTTCTAGGTTCAAGCGTTCATTTCCAGTAACACTTTGAATTTTTAGGTTTCACTCTGTTTTCTGCTATATAGATAGATGTGTTTGAAACTCTAAATCAAACACGGTTTGTGCTAGCTCCTTGAAACTTGACCAAATGAAGTATTTCTATGTTCTATCTCTATGTTTTGTTTCCTCTTGAAGAACCTCATGCAGAGACTGGCAAAAAACACTTTCGTTTGAAAGGGGTTGCCAAGCTTCCAAAAAACTACTAGTTTGCTGAAATCTCAGCAAACATTTTTTCACCAAATCTTTATGATACTTGGTGGTAATGATCAGTTCACTAATCCCACTTGGCTGTCCAATTTTTATTCTTCTAGGTTGAAGCATTCGTTTCCAGTAACAGTTTGAATTTTAAGGTTTCACTCTGTTTTCTCCTACATAGATAGCTGTGTTTGGAATTCTAAATCAAACACGGTTTGTGCTAGCTCCTTGAAACTTGACCAAAAGAAGTAGTTCTAAGTTCTATCTCTATGGTGTGTTTCCTCTTGAAGTACCCCATGCAGAGACTGGCAAAAAACACTTTCGTTTGAAAGGGGTTGCCAAGCTTCCAAAAAACTACTAGTTTGCTGAAATCTCAGCAAACATTTTTTCACCAAATCTGGATGATACTTGGTGGTAATGATCAGTTCACTAATCCCACTTGGCTGTCCAATTTTTATCTTCTAGGTTGAAGCATTCGTTTCCAGTAACAGTTTGAATTTTTAGGTTTCACTCTGTTTTCTCCTACATAGATAGCTGTGTTTGGAATTCTAAATCAAAACGGTTTGTGCTAGCTCCTTGAAACTTGACCAAATGAAGTAGTTCTAAGTTCTATCTCTATGGTTTGTTTTCTCTTGAAGTACCCCATGCAGAGTCTGGCGAAAAACACTTTCGTTTGAAAGGGGTTGCCAAGCTTCCAAAAAACTACCAGTTTGCTGAAATATCAGCAAACGTTTTTTCACCAAATCTTGATGATACTTGGTGGTAATAATAAGTTCACTAATCCCACTTGGCTGCCCAATTATTATTCTTCTAGGTTGAAGCATTTGTTTCCAGTAACAGTTTGAATTTTTAGGTTTCACTCTCTTTTCATCTACATAGATAGCTTTGTTTGGAATTCTAAATCAAACACGGTTTGTGCTAGCTCCGTGAAACTTGAAGAAATGAAGTAGTTCTAAGTTCTATCTTTATGTTTTGATTCCTCTTGAAGTACCCCATGCAGAGACTGGCGAAAAACACTTTCGTTTGAAAGGGGTTGCCAAGCTTCCAAAAAACTACTAGTTTGCTGAAATCTCAGCAAACAGTTTTTCACCAAATCTTGATGATACTTGGTGGTAACGATCAGTTCACTAATCCCACTTGGCTGCCCAATTTTTATTCTTCTAGGTTGAAGCATTCGTTTGCAGTTACAGTTTGAATTTTTAGGTTTCACTCTGTTTTCTCCTACATAGATAGCTGGGTTTCGAATTCTAAATCAAACACGGTTTGTGCTAGCTCCTTGAAACTTGACCAAATGAAGTAGTTCTAAGTTCTTTCTCTATGGTGTGTTTCCTCTTGAAGTACCCCATGCAGAGACTAGCAAAAACACTTTCGTTTGAAAGGGGTTGCCAAGCTTCCAAAAAACTACTAGTTTGCTGAAATCTCAGCAAACATTTTTTCACCAAATCGTTATGATATTTGGTGGTAATGATCAGTTCACTAATCCCACTTGGCTGTCCAATTTTTATTCTTCTAGGTTGAAGCATTCGTTTCCAGTAACAGTTTGAATTTTTAGATTTCACTCTGTTTTCTCCTACATAGATAGCTGTGTTTGGAATTCTAAATCAAACACGGTTTGTACTAGCTACTTGATACTTGACCAAATGAAGTAGTTCTAATTTCTATCTCTATGGTTTGTTTCACTTGTAGTACCCCATGCAGAGACTGGCGAAAACACTTTCTTTGAAAGGGGTTGCAAAGCTTCCAAAGAACTACTAGTTTGCTGAAATCTCAGCAAACATTTTTTAACCAAATCTTGATGATACTTGGTGGTAATGATCAGTTCACTAAGCCCACTTGGCTGCCCAATTTTCACTCTTCTAGGTTCAAGGGTTCGTTTCCAGTAACAGTTTAAATTTTTAGGTTTCACTCTGTTTTCTCCTACATAGATAGATTTGTTTGGAATTCTAAATCAAAACGGTTTGTGCTAGCTCCTTGAAACTTGACCAAATGAAGTAGTTCTAAGTTCTATCTCTATGGTTTGTTTCCTCTTGAAGTACCCCATGCAGAGACTGGCGAAAAACACTTTCGTTTGAAAGGGCTTGCCAAGCTTCCAAAAAACTACTAGTTTGCTGAAATCTCAGCAAACATTTTGTCACCAAATCTTGATGATACTTGGTGGTAATGATCAGTTCACTAATCCCACTTGGCTGCCCAATTTTTATTCTTCTAGTTTGAAGCATTCGTTTCCAGTTACAGTTTGAATTTTTAGGTTTCACTCTATTTTCTCCTACATAGATAGCTGTGTTTGGAATTCTAAATCAAACACGGTTTGTGCTAGCTCCTTGAAACTTGACCAAATGAAGTAGTTCTAAGTTCTATCTCTATGGTTTGTTTCCTCTTGAAGTACCTCATGCAGAGACTGGCGAAAAACACTTTCGTTTGAAAGGGGTTGCCAAGCTTCCAAAAAACTACTATTTTGCTGAAATCTCAGCAAACATTTTTTCACCAAATCTTGATGATACTTGGTGGTAATGATCAGTTCACTAAGCCCACTTGGCTGCCCAATTTTCACTATTGTAGGTTCAAGCGTTCGTTTCTATTAACAGTTTGAATTTTTAGGTTTCACTCTGTTTTCTCCTACATAGATAGCTGTGTTTGGAATTCTAAATCAAACACGGTTTGTGCTAGCTCCTTGAAACTTGACCAAATGAAGTAGTTCTAAGTTCTATCTCTATGGTTTGTTTCCTCTTGAAATACCCCATGCAGAGACTGGCGAAAAACACTTTCGTTTGAAAGGGGTTGCCAAGCTTCCAAAAAACTACTAGTTTTCTGAAATCTCAGCAAACATTTTTTCACCAAATCTTGATGATACTTGGTGGTAATGATCAGTTCACTAATCCCACTTGGATGCCCAACTTTCACTCTTCTAGTTTCAAGCGTTCGTTTCCAGTAACACTTTGAATTTTTAGGTTTCACTCTGTTTTCTCTTACATAGATAGCTGTGTTTGGATTTCTAAATCATACACGGTTTGTACTAGCTACTTGATACTTAACCAAATGAAGTAGTTCTAATTTCTATCTCTCTGGTTTGTTTCACTTGTAGTACCCCATGCAGAGACTGGCAAAAAACACTTTCGTTTGAAAGGGGTTGCCAAGCTTCCAAAAAACTACTAGTTTCCTGAAATCTCAGCAAACATTTTTTCACCAAATCTTGATGATACTTGGTGGTAATGATCAGTTCACTAAGCCCACTTGGCTGCCCAATTATTATACTTCTAGGTTGAAGCATTTGTTTCCAGTAACAGTTTGAATTTTTAGGTTTCACTCTCTTTTCTCCTACATAGATAGCTGTGTTTGGAATTCTAAATCAAACACGGTTTGTGCTAGCTGCTTTAAACTTGAAGAAATGAAGTAGTTCTAAGTTCTATCTTTATGCTTTGATTCCTCTTGAAGTACCCCATACAGAGACTGGCGAAAAAAACTTTCGTTTGAATGGGGTTGCCAAGCTTCCAAAAAACTACTAGTTTGCTGAAATCTCAGCAAACATTTTTTCAACAAATCTTGATGATACTTGGTGGTAACGATCAGTTCACTAATCCCACTTGGCTGCCCAATTTTTATTCTTGTAGGTTGAAGCATTCGTTTCCAGTTACAGTTTGAATTTTTAGGTTTCACTCTGTTTTCTCCTACATAGATAGCTGTGTTTGGAATTCTAAATCAAACACGGTTTGTGCTAGCTCCTTGAAACTTGACCAAAAGAAGTAGTTCTAAGTTCTATCTCTATGGTTTGTTTCCTCTTGAAGTACCCCATGCAGAGACTGGCGAAAAACACTTTCGTTTGAAAGGGGTTGCCAAGCTTCCAAAAAACTACTAGTTTGCTGAAATATCAGCAAACATTTTTTCACCAAATCTTGATGATACTTGGTGGTAACGATCAGTTCACTAATCCCACTTGGCTGCCCAATTTTTATTCTTGTAGGTTGAAGCATTCGTTTCCAGTTACAGTTTGAATTTTTAGGTTTCACTCTGTTTTCTCCTACATAGATAGCTGTGTTTGGAATTCTAAATCAAACACGGTTTGTGCTAGCTCCTTGAAACTTGACCAAAAGAAGTAGTTCTAAGTTCTATCTCTATGGTTTGTTTCCTCTTGAAGTACCCCATGCAGAGACTGGCGAAAAAAACTTTCGTTTGAAATTGGTTGCCAAGCTTCCAAAAAACTACTAGTTTGTTGAAATTTCAGCAAATATTTTTTCACCAAATCTTGATGATACTTGGTGGTAATGATCATTTCACTAAGCCCTCTTGGCTTCCAAATTTTCACCCTTCTAGGTTCAAGCATTCGTTTCCAGTAACAGTTTGAAATTTTAGGTTTCACTCTGTTTTCTCCTACATAGATAGCTGTGTTTGGAATTCTAAATCAAACACGGTTTGTGCTAGCTGCTTGAAACTTGAAGAAATAAAGTAGTTCTACGTTCTATCTCTATGGTTTGTTTCCTCTTTAAGTACCCCATGCAGAGACTGGCGAAAAACACTTTCGTTTGAAAGGGGTTGCCAAGCTTCCAAAAAACTACTAGTTTGCTGAAATCTCAGCAAACATTTTTTCACCAAATCTTGATGATACTTGGTGGTAATGGTCATTTCACTAATCCCACTTGGCTGCCCAAATTTTATTCTTCTAGGTTGAAGCATTCCTTTCCTGTAACAGTTTGAATTTTTAGGTTTCACTCTGTTTTCTCCTACATAGATAGCTGTGTTTGGAATTCTATATCAAACACGGTTTGTGCTAGCTCCTTGAAACTTGACAAAATGAAGTAGTTCTAAGTTCTATCTCTATGGTTTGTTTCCTCTTGAAGTACCCCATGGAGAGACTGGCGAAAAACACTTTCGTTTGAAAGGCGTTGCCAAGCTTCCAAAAAACTACTAGTTTGCTGAAACCTCAGCAAACATTTTTTCTAAAAATCTTGATGATAATTTGTGGTAATGATCAGTTCACTAATCCCACTTGGCTGACCAACTTTCACTCTTCTAGGTTCAAGCGTTCATTTCCAGTAACACTTTGAATTTTTAGGTTTCACTCTGTTTTCTGCTATATAGATAGATGTGTTTGAAACTCTAAATCAAACACGGTTTGTGCTAGCTCCTTGAAACTTGACCAAATGAAGTATTTCTAAGTTCTATCTCTATGATTTGTTTCCTCTTGAAGTACCCCATGCAGAGACTGGCAAAAAACACTTTCGTTTGAAAGGGGTTGCCAAGCTTCCAAAAAACTACTAGTTTGCTGAAATCTCAGCAAACATTTTTTACCAAATCTTTATGATACTTGGTGGTAATGATCAGTTCACTAATCCCACTTGGCTGTCCAATTTTTATTCTTCTAGGTTGAAGCATTCGTTTCCAGTAACAGTTTGAATTTTAAGGTTTCACTCTGTTTTCTCCTACATAGATAGCTGTGTTTGGAATTCTAAATCAAACACGGTTTGTGCTAGCTCCTTGAAACTTGACCAAATGAAGTAGTTCTAAGTTCTATCTCTATGGTGTGTTTCCTCTTGAAGTACCCCATGCAGAGACTGGCAAAAAACACTTTCGTTTGAAAGGGGTTGCCAAGCTTCCAAAAAACTACTAGTTTGCTGAAATCTCAGCAAACATTTTTTCACCAAATCTTGATGATACTTGGTGGTAATGATCAGTTCACTAAGCCCACTTGGCTGCCCAATTATTATACTTCTAGGTTGAAGCATTTGTTTCCAGTAACAGTTTGAATTTTTAGGTTTCACTCTCTTTTCTCCTACATAGATAGCTGTGTTTGGAATTCTAAATCAAACACGGTTTGTGCTAGCTGCTTTAAACTTGAAGAAATGAAGTAGTTCTAAGTTCTATCTTTATGCTTTGATTCCTCTTGAAGTACACCATGCAGAGACTGGCGAAAAAAACTTTCGTTTGAATGGGGTTGCCAAGCTTCCAAAAAACTACTAGTTTGCTGAAATCTCAGCAAACATTTTTTCAACAAATCTTGATGATACTTGGTGGTAACGATCAGTTCACTAATCCCACTTGGCTGCCCAATTTTTATTCTTGTAGGTTGAAGCATTCGTTTCCAGTTACAGTTTGAATTTTTAGGTTTCACTCTGTTTTCTCCTACATAGATAGCTGTGTTTGGAATTCTAAATCAAACACGGTTTGTGCTAGCTCCTTGAAACTTGACCAAAAGAAGTAGTTCTAAGTTCTATCTCTATGGTTTGTTTCCTCTTGAAGTACCCCATGCAGAGACTGGCGAAAAACACTTTCGTTTGAAAGGGGTTGCCAAGCTTCCAAAAAACTACTAGTTTGCTGAAAACTCAGCAAACATTTTTTCACCAAATCTTGATGATACTTGGTGGTAATGATCATTTCACTAAGCCCACTTGGCTTCCAAATTTTCACTCTTCTAGGTTCAAGCATTCGTTTCCAGTAACAGTTTGAAAAATTAGGTTTCACTCTGTTTTCTCCTACATAGATAGCTGTGTTTGGAATTCTAAATCAAACACGGTTTGTGCTAGCTCCTTGAAACTTGACCAAATGAAGTAGTTCTAAGTTCTATCTCTATGGTTTGTTTCCTCTTGAAGTACCCCATGCAGAGACTGGCGAAAAACACTTTCGTTTGAAAGGGGTTGCCAAGCTTCCAAAAAACTACTAGTTTGCTGAAATCTCAGCAAACATTTTTTCACCAAATCTTGATGATAGTTGGTGGTAATGATCAGTTCACTAAGCCCACTTGGCTGCCCAATTTTCACTCTTCTATGTTCATTCGTTCGTTTCCAGTAACAGTTTGAATTTTTAGGTTTCACTCTGTTTTCTCCTACATAGATAGCTGTGTTTGGAATTCTAAATCAAACACCGTTTGTGCTAGCTCCTTGAAACTTGACCAAATGAAATAGTTCTAAGTTCTATCTCTATTTTTTGTTTCCTCTTGAAGTACCCCATGCAGAGACTGGCGAAAAACACTTAAGTTTGAAAGGGCTTGCCAAGCTTCCAAAAAACTACTAGTTTGCTGAAATCTCAGCAAACATTTTTTCACCAAATCTTGATGATACTTGGTGGTAATGATCAGTTCACTAATCCCACTTTGCTGCCCAATTATTATTCTTCTAGGTTGAAGCATTTGTTTCCAGTAACAGTTTGAATTTTTAGGTTTCACTCTCTTTTCTCCTACATAGATAGCTGTGTTTGGAATTCTAAATCAAACACGGTTTGTGCTAGCTGCTTGAAACTTGAAGAAATAAAGTAGTTCTACGTTCTATCTCTATGGTTTGTTTCCTCTTTAAGTACCCCATGCAGAGACTGGCGAAAAACACTTTCGTTTGAAAGGGGTTGCCAAGCTTCCAAAAAACTACTAGTTTGCTGAAATCTCAGCAAACATTTTTTCACCAAATCTTGATGATACTTGGTGGTAATGGTCATTTCACTAATCCCACTTGGCTGCCCAAATTTTATTCTTCTAGGTTGAAGCATTCCTTTCCTGTAACAGTTTGAATTTTTAGGTTTCACTCTGTTTTCTCCTACATAGATAGCTGTGTTTGGAATTCTATATCAAACACGGTTTGTGCTAGCTCCTTGAAACTTGACAAAATGAAGTAGTTCTAAGTTCTATCTCTATGGTTTGTTTCCTCTTGAAGTACCCCATGGAGAGACTGGCGAAAAACACTTTCGTTTGAAAGGCGTTGCCAAGCTTCCAAAAAACTACTAGTTTGCTGAAACCTCAGCAAACATTTTTTCTAAAAATCTTGATGATAATTTGTGGTAATGATCAGTTCACTAATCCCACTTGGCTGACCAACTTTCACTCTTCTAGGTTCAAGCGTTCATTTCCAGTAACACTTTGAATTTTTAGGTTTCACTCTGTTTTCTGCTATATAGATAGATGTGTTTGAAATTCTAAATCAAACACGGTTTGTGCTAGCTCCTTGAAACTTGACCAAATGAAGTATTTCTAAGTTCTATCTCTATGTTTTGTTTCCTCTTGAAGTACCCCATGCAGAGACTGGCAAAAAACACTTTCGTTTGAAAGGGGTTGCCAAGCTTCCAAAAAACTACTAGTTTGCTGAAATCTCAGCAAACATTTTTTACCAAATCTTTATGATACTTGGTGGTAATGATCAGTTCACTAATCCCACTTGGCTGTCCAATTTTTATTCTTCTAGGTTGAAGCATTCGTTTCCAGTAACAGTTTGAATTTTAAGGTTTCACTCTGTTTTCTCCTACATAGATAGCTGTGTTTGGAATTCTAAATCAAACACGGTTTGTGCTAGCTCCTTGAAACTTGACCAAATGAAGTAGTTCTAAGTTCTATCTCTATGGTGTGTTTCCTCTTGAAGTACCCCATGCAGAGACTGGCAAAAAACACTTTCGTTTGAAAGGGGTTGCCAAGCTTCCAAAAAACTACTAGTTTGCTGAAATCTCAGCAAACATTTTTTCACCAAATCTTGATGATACTTGGTGGTAATGATCAGTTCACTAAGCCCACTTGGCTGCCCAATTTTCACTCTTCTAGGTTCAAGGGTTCGTTTCCAGTAACAGTTTAAATTTTTAGGTTTCACTCTGTTTTCTCCTACATAGATAGCTGTGTTTGGAATTCTAAATCAAACACGGTTTGTGCTAGCTCCTTGAAACTTGACCAAATGAAGTAGTTCTAAGTTCTATCTCTATGGTGTGTTTCCTCTTGAAGTACCCCATGCAGAGACTGGCAAAAAACACTTTCGTTTGAAAGGGGTTGCCAAGCTTCCAAAAAACTACTAGTTTGCTGAAATCTCAGCAAACATTTTTTCACCAAATCTTGATGATACTTTGTGGTAATGATCAGTTCACTAATCCCACTTGGCTGTCCAATTTTTATTCTTCTAGGTTGAAGCATTCGTTTCCAGTAACAGTTTGAATTTTTAGGTTTCACTCTGTTTTAGCCTACATAGATAGCTGTGTTTGGAATTCTAAATCAAAACGGTTTGTGCTAGCTCCTTGAAACTTGACCAAATGAAGTAGTTCTAAGTTCTATCTCTATGGTTTGTTTTCTCTTGAAGTACCCCATGCAGAGTCTGTCAAAAAACACTTTCGTTTGAAAGAGGTTGCCAAGCTTCCAAAAAACTACTAGTTTGCTGAAATATCAGCAAACGTTTTTTCACCAAATCTTGATGATACTTGGTGGTAATAATAAGTTCACTAATCCCACTTGGCTGCCCAATTATTATTCTTCTAGGTTGAAGCATTTGTTTCCAGTAACAGTTTGAATTTTTAGGTTTCACTCTGTTTTCTCCTACATAGATAGCTGGGTTTGGAATTCTAAATCAAACACGGTTTGTGCTAGCTCCTTGAAACTTGACCAAATGAAGTAATTCTAAGTTCTGTCTCTATGGTGTGTTTCCTCTTGAAGTACCCCATGCAGAGACTAGCAAAAAACACTTTCGTTTGAAAGGGGTTGCCAAGCTTCCAAAAAACTACTAGTTTGCTGAAATCTCAGCAAACATTTTTTCACCAAATCGTTATGATATTTGGTGGTAATGATCAGTTCACTAATCCCACTTGGCTGTCCAATTTTTATTCTTCTAGGTTGAAGCATTCGTTTCCAGTAACAGTTTGAATTTTTAGATTTCACTCTGTTTTCTCCTACATAGATAGCTGTGTTTGGAATTCTAAATCAAACACGGTTTGTACTAGCTACTTGATACTTGACCAAATGAAGTAGTTCTAATTTCTATCTCTATGGTTTGTTTCACTTGTAGTACCCCATGCAGAGACTGGCGAGAAACACTTTCTTTGAAAGGGGTTGACAAGCTTCCAAAAAACTACTAGTTTGCTGAAATCTCAGGAAACATTTTTTCACCAAATCTTGATGATACTTGGTGGTAATGATCAGTTCACTAAGCCCACTTGGCTGCCCAATTTTCACTCTTCTAGGTTCAAGCGTTCGTTTCCAGTAACAGTTTGAATTTTTAGGTTTCACTCTGGTTTCTCCTACATAGATAGCTGTGTTTGGAATTCTAAATCAAAACGGTTTGTGTTAGCTCCTTTAAACTTGACCAAAAGAAGTTGTTCTAAGTTCTATCTCTATGGTTTGTTTCCTCTTGAAGTACCCCATGCAGAGACTGGCGAAAAACACTTTCTTTGAAAGGGGTTGCCAAGCTTCCAAAGAACTACTAGTCTGCTGAAATCTCAGCAAACATTTTTTCACCAAATCTTGATGATACTTGGTGGTAATGATCAGTTCACTAAGCCCACTTGGCTGCCCAATTTTCACTCTTCTAGGTTCTTTCGTTCGTTTCCAGTAACAGTTTGAATTTTTAGTTTTCACTCTGTTTTCTCCTACATAGATAGCTTTGTTTGGAATTCTAAATCAAAACGGTTTGTGTTAGATCCTTGAAACTTGACCAAATGAAGTAGTTCTAAGTTCTATCTCTATGGTTTGTTTCTTCTTGAAGTACCCCATGCAGAGACTGGCGAAAAACACTTTCGTTTGAAAGGGGTTGCCAAGCTTCCAAAAAACTACTAGTTTGCTGAAATCTCAGCAAACATTTTTTCACCAAATCTTGATGATACTTGGTGGTAATGATCAGTTCACTAAGCCCACTTGGCTGCCCAATTATTATACTTCTAGGTTGAAGCATTTGTTTCCAGTAACAGTTTGAATTTTTAGGTTTCACTCTCTTTTCTCCTACATAGATAGCTGTGTTTGGAATTCTAAATCAAACACGGTTTGTGCTAGCTGCTTTAAACTTGAAGAAATGAAGTAGTTCTAAGTTCTATCTTTATGCTTTGATTCCTCTTGAAGTACACCATGCAGAGACTGGCGAAAAAAACTTTCGTTTGAATGGGGTTGCCAAGCTTCCAAAAAACTACTAGTTTGCTGAAATCTCAGCAAACATTTTTTCAACAAATCTTGATGATACTTGGTGGTAACGATCAGTTCACTAATCCCACTTGGCTGCCCAATTTTTATTCTTGTAGGTTGAAGCATTCGTTTCCAGTTACACTTTGAATTTTTAGGTTTCACTCTGTTTTCTCCTACATAGATAGCTGTGTTTGGAATTCTAAATCAAACACGGTTTGTGCTAGCTCCTTGAAACTTGACCAAAAGAAGTAGTTCTAAGTTCTATCTCTATGGTTTGTTTCCTCTTGAAGTACCCCATGCAGAGACTGGCGAAAAACACTTTCGTTTGAAAGGGGTTGCCAAGCTTCCAAAAAACTACTAGTTTGCTGAAAACTCAGCAAACATTTTTTCACCAAATCTTGATGATACTTGGTGGTAATGATCATTTCACTAAGCCCACTTGGCTTCCAAATTTTCACTCTTCTAGGTTCAAGCATTCGTTTCCAGTAACAGTTTGAAAAATTAGGTTTCACTCTGTTTTCTCCTACATAGATAGCTGTGTTTGGAATTCTAAATCAAACACGGTTTGTGCTAGCTCCTTGAAACTTGACCAAATGAAGTAGTTCTAAGTTCTATCTCTATGGTTTGTTTCCTCTTGAAGTACCCCATGCAGAGACTGGCGAAAAACACTTTCGTTTGAAAGGGGTTGCCAAGCTTCCAAAAAACTACTAGTTTGCTGAAATCTCAGCAAACATTTTTTCACCAAATCTTGATGATAGTTGGTGGTAATGATCAGTTCACTAAGCCCACTTGGCTGCCCAATTTTCACTCTTCTATGTTCATTCGTTCGTTTCCAGTAACAGTTTGAATTTTTAGGTTTCACTCTGTTTTCTCCTACATAGATAGCTGTGTTTGGAATTCTAAATCAAACACCGTTTGTGCTAGCTCCTTGAAACTTGACCAAATGAAATAGTTCTAAGTTCTATCTCTATTTTTTGTTTCCTCTTGAAGTACCCCATGCAGAGACTGGCGAAAAACACTTTCGTTTGAAAGGGGTTGCCAAGCTTCCAAAAAACTACTAGTTTGCTGAAATCTCAGCAAACATTTTTTCACCAAATCTTGATGATACTTGGTGGTAATGGTCATTTCACTAATCCCACTTGGCTGCCCAAATTTTATTCTTCTAGGTTGAAGCATTCCTTTCCTGTAACAGTTTGAATTTTTAGGTTTCACTCTGTTTTCTCCTACATAGATAGCTGTGTTTGGAATTCTATATCAAACACGGTTTGTGCTAGCTCCTTGAAACTTGACAAAATGAAGTAGTTCTAAGTTCTATCTCTATGGTTTGTTTCCTCTTGAAGTACCCCATGGAGAGACTGGCGAAAAACACTTTCGTTTGAAAGGCGTTGCCAAGCTTCCAAAAAACTACTAGTTTGCTGAAACCTCAGCAAACATTTTTTCTAAAAATCTTGATGATAATTTGTGGTAATGATCAGTTCACTAATCCCACTTGGCTGACCAACTTTCACTCTTCTAGGTTCAAGCGTTCATTTCCAGTAACACTTTGAATTTTTAGGTTTCACTCTGTTTTCTGCTATATAGATAGATGTGTTTGAAACTCTAAATCAAACACGGTTTGTGCTAGCTCCTTGAAACTTGACCAAATGAAGTATTTCTAAGTTCTATCTCTATGTTTTGTTTCCTCTTGAAGTACCCCATGCAGAGACTGGCAAAAAACACTTTCGTTTGAAAGGGGTTGCCAAGCTTCCAAAAAACTACTAGTTTGCTGAAATCTCAGCAAACATTTTTTACCAAATCTTTATGATACTTGGTGGTAATGATCAGTTCACTAATCCCACTTGGCTGTCCAATTTTTATTCTTCTAGGTTGAAGCATTCGTTTCCAGTAACAGTTTGAATTTTAAGGTTTCACTCTGTTTTCTCCTACATAGATAGCTGTGTTTGGAATTCTAAATCAAACACGGTTTGTGCTAGCTCCTTGAAACTTGACCAAATGAAGTAGTTCTAAGTTCTATCTCTATGGTGTGTTTCCTCTTGAAGTACCCCATGCAGAGACTGGCAAAAAACACTTTCGTTTGAAAGGGGTTGCCAAGCTTCCAAAAAACTACTAGTTTGCTGAAATCTCAGCAAACATTTTTTCACCAAATCTTGATGATACTTGGTGGTAATGATCAGTTCACTAAGCCCACTTGGCTGCCCAATTTTCACTCTTCTAGGTTCAAGGGTTCGTTTCCAGTAACAGTTTAAATTTTTAGGTTTCACTCTGTTTTCTCCTACATAGATAGCTGTGTTTGGAATTCTAAATCAAACACGGTTTGTGCTAGCTCCTTGAAACTTGACCAAATGAAGTAGTTCTAAGTTCTATCTCTATGGTGTGTTTCCTCTTGAAGTACCCCATGCAGAGACTGGCAAAAAACACTTTCGTTTGAAAGGGGTTGCCAAGCTTCCAAAAAACTACTAGTTTGCTGAAATCTCAGCAAACATTTTTTCACCAAATCTTGATGATACTTTGTGGTAATGATCAGTTCACTAATCCCACTTGGCTGTCCAATTTTTATTCTTCTAGGTTGAAGCATTCGTTTCCAGTAACAGTTTGAATTTTTAGGTTTCACTCTGTTTTAGCCTACATAGATAGCTGTGTTTGGAATTCTAAATCAAAACGGTTTGTGCTAGCTCCTTGAAACTTGACCAAATGAAGTAGTTCTAAGTTCTATCTCTATGGTTTGTTTTCTCTTGAAGTACCCCATGCAGAGTCTGTCAAAAAACACTTTCGTTTGAAAGAGGTTGCCAAGCTTCCAAAAAACTACTAGTTTGCTGAAATATCAGCAAACGTTTTTTCACCAAATCTTGATGATACTTGGTGGTAATAATAAGTTCACTAATCCCACTTGGCTGCCCAATTATTATTCTTCTAGGTTGAAGCATTTGTTTCCAGTAACAGTTTGAATTTTTAGGTTTCACTCTGTTTTCTCCTACATAGATAGCTGGGTTTGGAATTCTAAATCAAACACGGTTTGTGCTAGCTCCTTGAAACTTGACCAAATGAAGTAGTTCTAAGTTCTGTCTCTATGGTGTGTTTCCTCTTGAAGTACCCCATGCAGAGACTAGCAAAAAACACTTTCGTTTGAAAGGGGTTGCCAAGCTTCCAAAAAACTACTAGTTTGCTGAAATCTCAGCAAACATTTTTTCACCAAATCGTTATGATATTTGGTGGTAATGATCAGTTCACTAATCCCACTTGGCTGTCCAATTTTTATTCTTCTAGGTTGAAGCATTCGTTTCCAGTAACAGTTTGAATTTTTAGATTTCACTCTGTTTTCTCCTACATAGATAGCTGTGTTTGGAATTCTAAATCAAACACGGTTTGTACTAGCTACTTGATACTTGACCAAATGAAGTAGTTCTAATTTCTATCTCTATGGTTTGTTTCACTTGTAGTACCCCATGCAGAGACTGGCGAGAAACACTTTCTTTGAAAGGGGTTGACAAGCTTCCAAAAAACTACTAGTTTGCTGAAATCTCAGGAAACATTTTTTCACCAAATCTTGATGATACTTGGTGGTAATGATCAGTTCACTAAGCCCACTTGGCTGCCCAATTTTCACTCTTCTAGGTTCAAGCGTTCGTTTCCAGTAACAGTTTGAATTTTTAGGTTTCACTCTGGTTTCTCCTACATAGATAGCTGTGTTTGGAATTCTAAATCAAAACGGTTTGTGTTAGCTCCTTTAAACTTGACCAAAAGAAGTTGTTCTAAGTTCTATCTCTATGGTTTGTTTCCTCTTGAAGTACCCCATGCAGAGACTGGCGAAAAACACTTTCTTTGAAAGGGGTTGCCAAGCTTCCAAAGAACTACTAGTCTGCTGAAATCTCAGCAAACATTTTTTCACCAAATCTTGATGATACTTGGTGGTAATGATCAGTTCACTAAGCCCACTTGGCTGCCCAATTTTCACTCTTCTAGGTTCTTTCGTTCGTTTCCAGTAACAGTTTGAATTTTTAGTTTTCACTCTGTTTTCTCCTACATAGATAGCTTTGTTTGGAATTCTAAATCAAAACGGTTTGTGTTAGATCCTTGAAACTTGACCAAATGAAGTAGTTCTAAGTTCTATCTCTATGGTTTGTTTCTTCTTGAAGTACCCCATGCAGAGACTGGCGAAAAACACTTTCGTTTGAAAGGGGTTGCCAAGCTTCCAAAAAACTACTAGTTTGCTGAAATCTCAGCAAACATTTTTTCACCAAATCTTGATGATACTTGGTGGTAATGATCAGTTCACTAATCCCACTTGGATGCCCAACTTTCACTCTTCTAGTTTCAAGCGTTCTTTTCCAGTAACACTTTGAATTTTTAGGTTTCACTCTGTTTTCTCCTACATAGATAGCTGTGTTTGGATTTCTAAATCATACACGGTTTGTACTAGCTACTTGATACTTAACCAAATGAAGTAGTTCTAATTTCTATCTCTCTGGTTTGTTTCACTTGTAGTACCCCATGCAGAGACTGGCAAAAAACACTTTCGTTTGAAAGGGGTTGCCAAGCTTCCAAAAAACTACTAGTTTCCTGAAATCTCAGCAAACATTTTTTCACCAAATCTTGATGATACTTGGTGGTAATGATCAGTTCACTAAGCCCACTTGGCTGCCCAATTATTATACTTCTAGGTTGAAGCATTTGTTTCCAGTAACAGTTTGAATTTTTAGGTTTCACTCTCTTTTCTCCTACATAGATAGCTGTGTTTGGAATTCTAAATCAAACACGGTTTGTGCTAGCTGCTTTAAACTTGAAGAAATGAAGTAGTTCTAAGTTCTATCTTTATGCTTTGATTCCTCTTGAAGTACACCATGCAGAGACTGGCGAAAAAAACTTTCGTTTGAATGGGGTTGCCAAGCTTCCAAAAAACTACTAGTTTGCTGAAATCTCAGCAAACATTTTTTCAACAAATCTTGATGATACTTGGTGGTAACGATCAGTTCACTAATCCCACTTGGCTGCCCAATTTTTATTCTTGTAGGTTGAAGCATTCGTTTCCAGTTACAGTTTGAATTTTTAGGTTTCACTCTGTTTTCTCCTACATAGATAGCTGTGTTTGGAATTCTAAATCAAACACGGTTTGTGCTAGCTCCTTGAAACTTGACCAAAAGAAGTAGTTCTAAGTTCTATCTCTATGGTTTGTTTCCTCTTGAAGTACCCCATGCAGAGACTGGCGAAAAACACTTTCGTTTGAAAGGGGTTGCCAAGCTTCCAAAAAACTACTAGTTTGCTGAAAACTCAGCAAACATTTTTTCACCAAATCTTGATGATACTTGGTGGTAATGATCATTTCACTAAGCCCACTTGGCTTCCAAATTTTCACTCTTCTAGGTTCAAGCATTCGTTTCCAGTAACAGTTTGAAAAATTAGGTTTCACTCTGTTTTCTCCTACATAGATAGCTGTGTTTGGAATTCTAAATCAAACACGGTTTGTGCTAGCTCCTTGAAACTTGACCAAATGAAGTAGTTCTAAGTTCTATCTCTATGGTTTGTTTCCTCTTGAAGTACCCCATGCAGAGACTGGCGAAAAACACTTTCGTTTGAAAGGGGTTGCCAAGCTTCCAAAAAACTACTAGTTTGCTGAAATCTCAGCAAACATTTTTTCACCAAATCTTGATGATAGTTGGTGGTAATGATCAGTTCACTAAGCCCACTTGGCTGCCCAATTTTCACTCTTCTATGTTCATTCGTTCGTTTCCAGTAACAGTTTGAATTTTTAGGTTTCACTCTGTTTTCTCCTACATAGATAGCTGTGTTTGGAATTCTAAATCAAACACCGTTTGTGCTAGCTCCTTGAAACTTGACCAAATGAAATAGTTCTAAGTTCTATCTCTATTTTTTGTTTCCTCTTGAAGTACCCCATGCAGAGACTGGCGAAAAACACTTAAGTTTGAAAGGGCTTGCCAAGCTTCCAAAAAACTACTAGTTTGCTGAAATCTCAGCAAACATTTTTTCACCAAATCTTGATGATACTTGGTGGTAATGATCAGTTCACTAATCCCACTTTGCTGCCCAATTATTATTCTTCTAGGTTGAAGCATTTGTTTCCAGTAACAGTTTGAATTTTTAGGTTTCACTCTCTTTTCTCCTACATAGATAGCTGTGTTTGGTATTCTAAATCAAACACGGTTTGTGCTAGCTGCTTGAAACTTGAAGAAATAAAGTAGTTCTACGTTCTATCTCTATGGTTTGTTTCCTCTTTAAGTACCCCATGCAGAGACTGGCGAAAAACACTTTCGTTTGAAAGGGGTTGCCAAGCTTCCAAAAAACTACTAGTTTGCTGAAATCTCAGCAAATATTTTTTCACCAAATCTTGATGATACTTGGTTGTAATGATCAGTTCACTAATCCCACTTGGCTGCCCAATTATTATTCTTCTAGGTTGAAGCATTTGTTTCCAGTAACAGTTTGAATTTTTAGGTTTCACTCTCTTTTCTCCTACATAGATAGCTGTGTTTGGAATTCTAAATCAAACACGGTTTGTGCTAGCTCCTTGAAACTTGAAGAAATGAAGTAGTTCTAAGTTCTATCTTTATGGTTTGATTCCTCTTGAAGTACCCCATGCAGAGACTGGCGAAAAACACTTTCGTTTGAAAGGGGTTGCCAAGCTTCCAAAAAACTACTAGTTTGCTGAAATCTCAGCAAACATTTTTTCACCAAATCTTGATGATACTTGGTGGTAACGATCAGTTCACTAATCCCACTTGGCTGCCCAATTTTTATTCTTGTAGGTTGAAGCATTCGTTTCCAGTTACAGTTTGAATTTTTAGGTTTCACTCTGTTTTCTCCTACATAGATAGCTGTGTTTGGAATTCTAAATCAAACACGGTTTGTGCTAGCTCCTTGAAACTTGACCAAAAGAAGTAGTTCTAAGTTCTATCTCTATGGTTTGTTTCCTCTTGAAGTACCCCATGCAGAGACTGGCGAAAAACACTTTCGTTTGAAAGGGGTTGCCAAGCTTCCAAAAAACTACTAGTTTGTTGAAATTTCAGCAAACATTTTTTCACCAAATCTTGATGATACTTGGTGGTAATGATCATTTCACTAAGCCCTCTTGGCTTCCAAATTTTCACCCTTCTAGGTTCAAGCGTTCGTTTCCAGTAACAGTTTGAAATTTTAGGTTTCACTCTGTTTTCTCCTACATAGATAGCTGTGTTTGGAATTCTAAATCAAACACGGTTTGTGCTAGCTCCTTGAAACTTGACAAAATGAAGTAGTTCTAAGTTCTATCTCTATGGTTTGTTTCCTCTTGAAGTACCCCATGCAGAGACTGGCGAAAAACACTTTCGTTTGAAAGGGGTTGCCAAGCTTCCAAAAAACTACTAGTTTGCTGAAATCTCAGCAAACATTTTTCACCAAATCTTGATGATACTTGGTGGTAATGATCAGTTCACTAAGCCCACTTGGCTGCCCAATTTTCACTCTTGTAGGTTCAAGCGTTCGTTTCTATTAACAGTTTGAATTTTTAGGTTTCACTCTGTTTTCTCCTACATAGAGAGCTGTGTTTGGAATTCTAAATCAAACACGGTTTGTGCTAGCTCCTTGAAACTTGACCAAATGAAGTAGTTCTAAGTTCTATCTCTATGGTTTTTTTCCTCTTGAAATACCCCATGCAGAGACTGGCGAAAAACACGTTCGTTTGAAAGGGGTTGCCAAGCTTCCAAAAAACTACTAGTTTGCTGAAATCTCAGCAAACATTTTTTCACCAAATCTTGATGATACTTGGTGGTAATGATCAGTTCACTAATCCCACTTGGATGCCCAACTTTCACTCTTCTAGTTTCAAGCGTTCTTTTCCAGTAACACTTTGAATTTTTAGGTTTCACTCTGTTTTCTCCTACATAGATAGCTGTGTTTGGATTTCTAAATCATACACGGTTTGTACTAGCTACTTGATACTTAACCAAATGAAGTAGTTCTAATTTCTATCTCTCTGGTTTGTTTCACTTGTAGTACCCCATGCAGAGACTGGCAAAAAACACTTTCGTTTGAAAGGGGTTGCCAAGCTTCCAAAAAACTACTAGTTTCCTGAAATCTCAGCAAACATTTTTTCACCAAATCTTGATGATACTTGGTGGTAATGATCAGTTCACTAAGCCCACTTGGCTGCCCAATTATTATACTTCTAGGTTGAAGCATTTGTTTCCAGTAACAGTTTGAATTTTTAGGTTTCACTCTCTTTTCTCCTACATAGATAGCTGTGTTTGGAATACTAAATCAAACACGGTTTGTGCTAGCTGCTTTAAACTTGAAGAAATGAAGTAGTTCTACGTTCTATCTTTATGCTTTGATTCCTCTTGAAGTACCCCATGCAGAGACTGGCGAAAAAAACTTTCGTTTGAATGGGGTTGCCAAGCTTCCAAAAAACTACTAGTTTGCTGAAATCTCAGCAAACATTTTATCAACAAATCTTGATGATACTTGGTGGTAACGATCAGTTCACTAATCCCACTTGGCTGCCCAATTTTTATTCTTGTAGGTTGAAGCATTCGTTTCCAGTTACAGTTTGAATTTTTAGGTTTCACTCTGTTTTCTCCTACATAGATAGCTGTGTTTGGAATTCTAAATCAAACACGGTTTGTGCTAGCTCCTTGAAACTTGACCAAAAGAAGTAGTTCTAAGTTCTATCTCTATGGTTTGTTTCCTCTTGAAGTACCCCATGCAGAGACTGGCGAAAAACACTTTCGTTTGAAAGGGGTTGCCAAGCTTCCAAAAAACTACTAGTTTGCTGAAATCTCAGCAAACATTTTTTCACCAAATCTTGATGATACTTGGTGGTAATGATCATTTCACTAAGCCCACTTGGCTTCCAAATTTTCACTCTTCTAGGTTCAAGCGTTCGTTTCCAGTAACAGTTTGAAAAATTAGGTTTCACTCTGTTTTCTCCTACATAGATAGCTGTGTTTGGAATTCTAAATCAAACACGGTTTGTGCTAGCTCCTTGAAACTTGACTAAATGAAGTAGTTCTAAGTTCTATCTCTATGGTTTGTTTCCTCTTGAAGTACCCCATGCAGAGACTGGCGAAAAACATTTTCGTTTGAAAGGGGTTGCCAAGCTTCCAAAAAACTACTAGTTTGCTGAAATCTCAGCAAACATTTTTTCACCAAATCTTGATGATACTTGGTGGTAACGATCATTTCACTAAGCCCACATGGCTGCCAAATTTTCACTCTTCTAGCTTCAAGCGTTTGTTTCCAGTAAAAGTTTGAATTTTAGGTTTCACTCTGTTTTCTCCTACATAGATAGCTGTGTTTGGAATTCTAAATCAAACACGGTTTGTGCTAGCTCTTTGAAACTTGACCAAATGAAGTAGTTCTAAGTTCTATCTCTATGGTTTGTTTCCTCTTGAAGTACCCCATGCAGAGCCTGGCAAAAAACACTTTCGTTTGAAAGGGGTTGCCAAGCTTCCAAAAAACTACTAGTTTGCTGAAATCTCAGCAAACATTTTTTCACCAAATCTTGATGATACTTGGTGGTAATGATCAGTTCACTAATCCCACTTGGCTGCCCAATTTTTACTCTTCTAGGTTGAAGCATTCGTTTCCAGTAACAGTTTGAATTTTTAGGTTTCACTCTGTTTTCTCCTACATAGAGAGCTGTGTTTGGAATTCTAAATCAAACACGGTTTGTGCTAGCTCCTTGAAACTTGACCAAATGAAGTAGTTCTAAGTTCTATCTCTATGGTTTGTTTCCTCTTGAAATACCCCATGCAGAGACTGGCGAAAAACACGTTCGTTTGAAAGGGGTTGCCAAGCTTCCAAAAAACTACTAGTTTGCTGAAATCTCAGCAAACATTTTTTCACCAAATCTTCATGATACTTGGTGGTAATGATCAGTTCACTAATCCCACTTGGATGCCCAACTTTCACTCTTCTAGTTTCAAGCGTTCTTTTCCAGTAACACTTTAAATTTTTAGGTTTCACGCTGTTTTCTCCTACATAGATAGCTGTGTTTGGATTTCTAAATCATACACGGTTTGTACTAGCTACTTGATACTTAACCAAATGAAGTAGTTCTAATTTCTATCTCTCTGGTTTGTTTCACTTGTAGTACCCCATGCAGAGACTGGCAAAAAACACTTTCGTTTGAAAGGGGTTGCCAAGCTTCCAAAAAACTACTAGTTTCCTGAAATCTCAGCAAACATTTTTTCACCAAATCTTGATGATACTTGGTGGTAATGATCAGTTCACTAAGCCCACTTGGCTGCCCAATTATTATACTTCTAGGTTGAAGCATTTGTTTCCAGTAACAGTTTGAATTTTTAGGTTTCACTCTCTTTTCTCCTACATAGATAGCTGTGTTTGGAATACTAAATCAAACACGGATTGTGCTAGCTGCTTTAAACTTGAAGAAATGAAGTAGTTCTACGTTCTATCTTTATGCTTTGATTCCTCTTGAAGTACCCCATGCAGAGACTGGCGAAAAAAACTTTCGTTTGAATGGGGTTGCCAAGCTTCCAAAAAACTACTAGTTTGCTGAAATCTCAGCAAACATTTTATCAACAAATCTTGATGATACTTGGTGGTAACGATCAGTTCACTAATCCCACTTGGCTGCCCAATTTTTATTCTTGTAGGTTGAAGCATTCGTTTCCAGTTACAGTTTGAATTTTTACGTTTCACTCTGTTTTCTCCTACATAGATAGCTGTGTTTGGAATTCTAAATCAAACACGGTTTGTGCTAGCTCCTTGAAACTTGACCAAAAGAAGTAGTTCTAAGTTCTATCTCTATGGTTTGTTTCCTCTTGAAGTACCCCATGCAGAGACTGGCGAAAAACACTTTCGTTTGAAAGGGGTTGCCAAGCTTCCAAAAAACTACTAGTTTGCTGAAATCTCAGCAAACATTTTTTCACCAAATCTTGATGATACTTGGTGGTAATGATCATTTCACTAAGCCCACTTGGCTTCCAAATTTTCACTCTTCTAGGTTCAAGCGTTCGTTTCCAGTAACAGTTTGAAAAATTAGGTTTCACTCTGTTTTCTCCTACATAGATAGCTGTGTTTGGAATTCTAAATCAAACACGGTTTGTGCTAGCTCCTTGAAACTTGACCAAATGAAGTAGTTCTAAGTTCTATCTCTATGGTTTGTTTCCTCTTGAAGTACCCCATGCAGAGACTGGCGAAAAACACTTTCGTTTGAAAGGGGTTGCCAAGCTTCCAAAAAACTACTAGTTTGCTGAAATCTCAGCAAACATTTTTTCACCAAATCTTGATGATACTTGGTGGTAACGATCATTTCACTAAGCCCACATGGCTGCCAAATTTTCACTCTTCTAGCTTCAAGCGTTTGTTTCCAGTAAAAGTTTGAATTTTAGGTTTCACTCTGTTTTCTCCTACATAGATAGCTGTGTTTGGAATTCTAAATCAAACACGGTTTGTACTAGCTCTTTGAAACTTGACCAAATGAAGTAGTTCTAAGTTCTATCTCTATGGTTTGTTTCCTCTTGAAGTACCCCATGCAGAGCCTGGCAAAAAACACTTTCGTTTGAAAGGGGTTGCCAAGCTTCCAAAAAACTACTAGTTTGCTGAAATCTCAGCAAACATTTTTTCACCAAATCTTGATGATACTTGGTGGTAATGATCAGTTCACTAATCCCACTTGGCTGCCCAATTTTTACTCTTCTAGGTTGAAGCATTCGTTTCCAGTAACAGTTTGAATTTTTAGGTTTCACTCTGTTTTCTCCTACATAGATAGCTGTGTTTGGAATTCTAAATCAAACACGGTTTGTGCTAGCTCCTTGAAACTTGACCAAAAGAAGTAGTTCTAAGTTCTATCTCTATGGTTTGTTTCCTCTTGAAGTACCCCATGCAGAGCCTGGCGAAAAACACTTTCGTTTGAAAGGGGTTGCCAAGCTTCCAAAAAACTACTAGTTTGCTGAAATCTCAGCAAACATTTTTTCACCAAATCTTGATGATACTTGGTGGTAATGATCAGTTCACTAATCCCACTTGGCTGCCCAATTTTCACTCTTCTAGGTTCATTCGTTCGTTTCCAGTAACAGTTTGAATTTTTAGGTTTCACTCTGTTTTCTCCTACATAGATAGCTGTGTTTGGAATTCTAAATCAAACACGGTTTGTGCTAGCTCCTTGAAACTTGAAGAAATGAAGTAGTTCTAAGTTCTTTCTTTATGGTTTGTTTCCTCTTGAAGTACCCCATGCAGAGACTGGCGAAAAACACTTTCGTTTGAAAGGGGTTGCCAAGCTTCCAAAAAACTACTAGTTTGCTGAAATCTCAGCAAACATTTTTTCACCAAATCTTGATGATACTTGGTGGTAATGATCAGTTCACTCATCCCACTTGGCTGCCCAATTATTATTCTTCTAGGTTGAAGCATTGGTTTCCAGTAACCGTTTGAATTTTTAGGTTTCACTCTGTTTTCTCCTACATAGATAGCTGTGTTTGGAATAATAAATCAAACACGGTTTGTGCTAGCTTTTTGAAACTTGACCAAAAGAAGTAGTTCTAAGTTCTATCTCTATGGTTTGATTCCTCTTGAAGTACCTCGTGCAGAGACTGGCGAAAAACACTTTCGTTTGAAAGGGGTTGCCAAGCTTCCAAAAAACTACTAGTTTGCTGAAATCTCAGCAAACATTTTTTCACCAAATCTTGATGATACTTGGTGGTAACGATCAGTTCACTAATCCCACATGGCTGCCCAATTTTCACTCTTCTAGGTTGAAGCATTCGTTTCCAGTTACAGTTTGAATTTTTAGGTTTCACTCTGTTTTCTCCTACATAGATAGCTGTGTTTGGAATTCTAAATCAAACACGGTTTGTGCTAGCTCCTTGAAAATTGACCAAAAGAAGTAGTTCTAAGTTCTATCTCAATGGTTTGTTTTCTCTTGAAGTACCCCATGCAGAGACTGGCGAAAAACACTTTCGTTTGAAAGGGGTTGCCAAGCTTCCAAAAAACTACTAGTTTGCTGAAATCTCAGCAAACATTTTTTCACCAAATCTTGATGATACTTGGTGGTAATGATCATTTCACTAAGCCCACTTGGCTGCCAAATTTTCACTCTTCTAGGTTCAAGTGTTCGTTTCCAGTAACAGTTTGAAATTTTAGGTTTCACTCTGTTTTCTACTACATAGATAGCTGTGTTTGGAATTCTAAATCGAACACGGTTTGTGCTAGCTCCTTGAAACTTGACCAAATGAAGTAGTTCTAAGTTCTATCTCTATGGTTTGTTTCCTCTTGAAGTACCCCATGCAGAGCCTGGCTAAAAACACTTTCGTTTGAAAGGGGTTGCCAAGCTTCCAAAAAACTACTAGTTTGCTGAAATCTCAGCAAACATTTTTTCACCAAATCTTGATGATACTTGGTGGTAATGATCAGTTCACTAAGCCCACTTGGCTGCAAAATTTTCACTCTTCTAGGTTCATTCGTTCGTTTCCAGTAACAGGTTGAATTTTTATTTTTCACTCTGTTTTCTCCTACATAGATAGCTGTGTTTGGAATTCTAAATCAAACACGGTTTGTGGTAGCTCTTTGAAACTTGACCAACTGAAGTAGTTCTAAGTTCTCTCTCTATGGTTTGTTTCCTCTTGAAGTACCCCATGCAGAGACTGGCGAAAAACACTTTCGTTTGAAAGAGGTTGCCAAGCTTCCAAAAAACTACTAGTTTGCTGAATTCTCAGCAAACATTTTTTCACCAAATCTTGATGATACTTGGTGGTAATGATCAGTTCACTAATCCCACTTGGCTGCCCAATTTTTATTCTTCTAGGTTGAAGCATTTGTTTCCAGTAACAGTTTGAATTTTTAGGTTTCACTCTGTTTTCTCCTACATAGAGAGCTGTGTTTGGAATTCTAAATCAAACACGGTTTGTGCTAGCTCCTTGAAACTTGACCAAAAGAAGTAGTTCTAAGTTCTATCTCTATGGTTTGTTTCCTCTTGAAGTACCCCATGAAGAGACTGGCGAAAAACCCTTTCGTTTGAAAGGGGTTACCAAGCTTCCAAAAAACTACTAGTTTGCTGAAATTTCAGCAAACATTTTTTCACCAAATCTTGATGATACTTGGTGGTAATGATCAGTTCACTAAGCCCACTTGGCTGCCCAACTTTCACTCTTCTAGGTTCATTCGTTCGTTTCCAGTTACAGTTTGAATTTTTAGGTTTCACTCTATTTTCTCCTACATAGATAGCTGTGTTTGGAATTCTAAATCAAACACGGTTTGTGCTAGCTCCTTGAAACTTGACCAAAAGAAGTAGTTCTAAGTTCTATCTCTATGGTTTGTTTCCTCTTGAAGTACCCCATGCAGAGACTGGCGAAAAACACTTTCGTTTGAAAGGGGTTGCCAAGCTTCCAAAAAACTACTAGTTTGCTGAAATCTCAGTAAACATTTTTTCACCTAATCTTGATGATACTTGGTGGTAACGATCAGTTCACTAATCCCACTTGGCTGCCCAATTTTTATTCTTCTAGTTTGAAGCATTCGTTTCCAGTTACATTTTGAATTCTTAGGTTTCACTCTGTTTTCTCCTACATAGATAGCTGTGTTTGGAATTCTAAATCAAACACGGTTTGTGCTAGCTCCTTGAAACTTGACCAAAAGAAGTAGTTCTAAGTTCTATCTCTATGGTTTGTTTCCTCTTGACGTACCCCATGCAGAGACTGGTGAAAAATACTTTGGTTTGAAAGGGGTTGCCAAGCTTCCAAAAAACTACTAGTTTGCTGAAATTTCAGCAAACATTTTTTCACCAAATCTTGATGATACTTGGTCGTAACGATCATTTCACTAAACCCACTTGGCTGCCAAATTTTCACTCTTCTAGCTTCAAGCGTTTGTTTCCAGTAAAAGTTTGAAATTTTAGGTTTCACTCTGTTTTCTCCTACATAGATAGCTGTGTTTGGAATTCTAAATCAAACACGGTTTGTGCTAGCTCCTTGAAACTTGACCAAATGAAGTAGTTCTAAGTTCTATCTCTATGGTTTGTTTCCTCTTGAAGTACCCCATGCAGAGCCTGGCGAAAAACACTTTTGTTTGAAAGGGGTTGCCAAGCTTCCAAAAAACTACTAGTTTGCTGAAATCTCAGCAAACATTTTTTCACCAAATCTTGATGATACTTGGTGGTAATGATCAGTTCACTAATCCCACTTGGCTGCCCAATTTTTACTCTTCTAGGTTGAAGCATTCGTTTCCAGTAACAGTTTGAATTTTTAGGTTTCACTCTGTTTTCTCCTACATAGATAGCTGTGTTTGGAATTCTAAATCAAACACGGTTTGTGCTAGGTCCTTGAAACTTGACCAAAAGAAGTAGTTCTAAGTTCTATCTCCTTGGTTTGTTTCCTCTTGAAGTACCCCATGCAGAGACTGGCGAAAAACACTTTCGTTTGAAAGGGGTTGCCAAGCTTCCAAAAAACTACTAGTTTGCTGAAATCTCAGCAAACATTTTTTCACCAAATCTTGATGATACTTGGTGGTAATGATCAGTTCACTAATCCCACTTGGCTGCCCAATTATTATTCTTCTAGGTCGAAGCATTTGTTTCCAGTAACCGTTTGAATTTTTAGGTTTCACTCTCTTTTCTCCTACATAGATAGCTGTGTTTGGAATTCTAAATCAAACACGGTTTGCGCTAGCTCCTTGAAAATTGAAGAAATGAAGTAGTTCTAAGTTCTATCTTTATTTTTTGATTCTTCTTGAAGTACCCCATGCAGAGACTGGCGAAAAACACTTTCGTTTGAAAGGGGTTGCCAAGCTTCCAAAACACTACTAGTTTGCTGAAATCTCAGCAAATATTTTTTCACCAAATCTTGATGATACTTGGTGGTAATGATCAGTTCACTAATCCCACTTGGCTGCGCAATTATTATTCTTCTAGGTTGAAGCATTTGTTTCCAGTAACCGTTTGAATTTTTAGGTTTCACTCTCTTTTCTCCTACATAGATAGCTGTGTTTGGAATTCTAAATCAAACACGGTTTGTGCTAGCTCCTTGAAACTTTTCCAAAAGAAGTAGTTCTAAGTTCTATCTCTATGGTTTGTTTCCTCTTGAAGTACACCATGCAGAGACTGGCGAAAAACACTTTCGTTTGAAAGGGGTTGCCAAGCTTCCAAAAAACTACTAGTTTGCTGAAATCTCAGCAAACATTTTTTCACCAAATCTTGATGATACTTGGTGGTAATGATCAGTTCACTAAGCCCACTTGGCTGCCCAATTTACACTCTTCTAGGTTCATTCGTTCGTTTCCAGTAACAGTTTGAATTTTTAGGTTTCACTCTGTTTTCTCCTACATAGATAGCTGTGTTTGGAATTCTAAATCAAACACGGTTTGTGCTAGCTCCTTGAAACTTGACCAAATGAAGTAGTTCTAAGTTCTATCTCTATGGTTTTTTTCCTCTTGAAGTACCCCAAGCAGAGACTGGCGAAAAAAACTTTCGTTTGAAAGGGGTTGCCAAGCTTCCAAAATCTACTAGTTTGCTGAAATATCAGCAAACATTTTTTCACCAAATCTTGATGATACTTGGTGGTAATGATCAGTTCACTAATCCCACTTGGCTGCCCAATTATTATTCTTCTAGTTTGAAGCATTTGTTTCCAGTAACAGTTTGAATTTTTAGATTTCACTCTCTTTTCTCTTACATAGATAGCTGTGTTTGGAATTCTAAATCAAACACGGTTTGTGCTAGCTCCTTGAAACTTGAAGAAATGAAGTAGTTCTAAGTTCTTTCTTTATGGTTTGTTTCCTCTTGAAGTACCCCATGCAGAGACTGGCGAAAAACACTTTCGTTTGAAAGGGGTTGCCAAGCTTCCAAAAAACTACTAGTTTGCTGAAATCTCAGCAAATATTTTTTCACCAAATCTTGATGATACTTGGTGGTAACGATCAGTTTACTAATCCCACTTGGCTGCCCAATTTTTATTCTTCTAGGTTGAAGCATTCGTTTCCAGGTACAGTTTGAATTTTTAGGTTTCACTCTGTTTTCTCCTACATAGATAGCTGTGTTTGGAATTCTAAATCAAACACGGTTTGTGCTAGCTCCTTGAAACTTGACCAAAAGAAGTAGTTCTAAGTTCTATCTCTATGGTTTGTTTCCTCTTGAAGTACACCATGCAGAGACTGGCGAAAAACACTTTCGTTTGAAAGGGGTTGCCAAGCTTCCAAAAAACTACTAGTTTGCTGAAATCTCAGCAAACATTTTTTCACCAAATCTTGATGATACTTGGTGGTAATGATCAGTTCTCTAATCCCACTTGGCTCCCCAATTTTTATTCTTCTAGGTTGAAGCATTCGTTTTCAGTAACAGTTTGAATTTTTAGGTTTCACTCTGTTTTCTCCTACAAAGATAGCTGTGTTTGGAATTCTAAATCAAACACGGTTTGTGCTAGCTCCTTGAAACTTGACCAAATGAAGTAGTTCTAAGTTCTATCTCTATGGTTTGATTCCTCTTGAAGTACCCCATGCAGAGACTGGCGAAAAACACTTTCGTTTAAAAGGGGTTGCCAAGCTTCCAAAAAACTACTAGTTTGCTGAAATCTCAGCAAACATTTTTTCACCAAATCTTGATGATACTTGGTGGTAATGATCATTTCACTAAGCCCACTTGGCTGCCAAATTTTCACTCTTCTAGGTTCAAGTGTTCGTTTCCAGTAACAGTTTGAAATTTTAGGTTTCACTCTGTTTTCTCCTACATAGATAGCTGTGTTTGGAATTCTAAATCGAACACGGTTTGTGCTAGCTCCTTGAAACTTGACCAAATGAAGTAGTTCTAAGTTCTATCTCTATGGTTTGTTTCCTCTTGAAGTACCCCATGCAGAGCCTGGCGAAAAACACTTTCGTTTGAAAGGGGTTGCCAAGCTTCCAAAAAACTACTAGTTTGCTGAAATCTCAGCAAACATTTTTTCACCAAATCTTGATGATACTTGGTGGTAATGATCAGTTCACTAAGCGCACTTGGCTGCCCAATTTTCACTCTTCTAGGTTCATTCGTTCGTTTCCAGTAACAGTTTGAATTTTTAGGTTTCACTCTGTTTTCTCCTACATAGATAGCTGTGTTTGGAATTCTAAATCAAACACGGTTTGTGCTAGCTCCTTGAAACTTGAAGAAATGAAGTAGTTCTAAGTTCTTTCTTTATGGTTTGTTTCCTCTTGAAGTACCCCATGCAGAGACTGGCGAAAAACTCTTTCGTTTGAAAGGGGTTGCCAAGCTTCCAAAAAACTACTAGTTTGCTGAAATCTCAGCAAACATTTTTTCACCAAATCTGGATGATACTTGGTGGTAATGATCAGTTCACTAATCCCACTTGGCTGCCCAATTATTATTCTTCTAGGTTGAAGCATTTGTTTCCAGTAACCGTTTGAATTTTTAGGTTTCACTCTCTTTTCTCCTACATAGATAGCTGTGTTTGGAATTCTAAATCAAACCCGGTTTGTGCTAGCTCCTTGAAACTTGAAGAAATGAAGTAGTTCTAAGTTCTATCTTTATGGTTTGATTCCTCTTGAAGTACCTCGTGCAGAGACTGGCGAAAAACACTTTCGTTTGAAAGGGGTTGCCAAGCTTCCAAAAACTACTAGTTTGCTGAAATCTCAGCAAACATTTTTTCACCAAATCTTGATGATACTTGGTGGTAACGATCAGTTCACTAATCCCACTTGGCTGCCCAATTTTTATTCTTCTAGGTTGAAGCATTCGTTTCCAGTTACAGTTTGAATTTTTAGGTTTCACTCTGTTTTCTCCTACATAGATAGCTGTGTTTGGAATTCTAAATCAAACACGGATTGTGCTAGCTCCTTGAAAATTGACCAAAAGAAGTAGTTCTAAGTTCTATCTCTATGGTTTGTTTCCTCTTGAAGTACCCCATGCAGAGACTGGCGAAAAACACTTTCGTTTGAAAGGGGTTGCCAAGCTTCCAAAAAACTACTAGTTTCCTGAAATCTCAGTAAACATTTTTTCACCTAATCTTGATGATACTTGGTGGTAACGATCAGTTCACTAATCCCACTTGGCTGCCCAATTTTTATTCTTCTAGTTTGAAGCATTCGTTTCCAGTTACAGTTTGAATTTTTAGGTTTCACTCTGTTTTCTCCTACATAGATAGCTGTGTTTGGAATTCTAAATCAAACACGGTTTGTGCTAGCTCCTTGAAACTTGACCAAAAGAAGTAGTTCTAAGTTCTATCTCTATGGTTTGTTTCCTCTTGACGTACCCCATGCAGAGACTGGCGAAAAACACTTTCTTTTGAAAGGGGTTGCCAAGCTTCCAAAAAACTACTAGTTTGTTGAAATTTCAGCAAACATTTTTTCACCAAATCTTGATGATACTTGGTGGTAATGATCATTTCACTAAGCCCTCTTGGCTTCCAAATTTTCACCCTTCTAGGTTCAAGCGTTCGTTTCCAGTAACAGTTTGAAATTTTAGGTTTCACTCTGTTTTCTCCTACATAGATAGCTGTGTTTGGAATTCTAAATCAAACACGGTTTGTGCTAGCTCCTTGAAACTTGACCAAATGAAGTAGTTCTAAGTTCTATCTCTATGGTTTTTTTCCTCTTGAAGTACCCCAAGCAGAGACTGGCGAAAAACACTTTCGTTTGAAAGGGGTTGCCAAGCTTCCAAAATCTACTAGTTTGCTGAAATCTCAGCAAACATTTTTTCACCAAATCTTGATGATACTTGGTGGAAATGATCAGTTCACTAATCCCACTTGGCTGCCCAATTATTATTCTTCTAGGTTGAAGCATTTGTTTCCAGTAACCGTTTGAATTTTTAGGTTTCACTCTCTTTTCTCCTACATAGATAGCTGTGTTTGGAATTCTAAATCAAACACGGTTTGTGCTAGCTCCTTGAAACTTGACCAAAAGAAGTAGTTCTAAGTTCTATGTCTATGGTTTGTTTCCTCTTGAAGTACCCCATGCAGAGACTGGCGAAAAACACTTTCGTTTGAAAGGGGTTGCCAAGCTTCCAAAAAACTACTAGTTTGCTGAAATCTCAGCAAATATTTTTTCACCAAATCTTGATGATACTTGGTGGTAATGATCAGTTCACTAATCCCACTTGGCTGCCCAATAATTATTCTTCTAGGTTGAAGCATTTGTTTCCAGTAACCGTTTGAATTTTTAGGTTTCACTCTCTTTTCTCCTACATAGATAGCTGTGTTTGGAATTCTAAATCAAACACGGTTTGTGCTAGCTCCTTGAAACTTGACCAAAAGAAGTAGTTCTAAGTTCTATCTCTATGGTTTGTTTCCTCTTGAAGTACACCATGCACAGACTGGCGAAAAACACTTTCGTTTGAAAGGGGTTGCCAAGCTTCCAAAAAACTACTAGTTTGCTGAAATCTCAGCAAACATTTTTTCACCAAATCTTGATGATACTTGGTGGTAATGATCAGTTCACTAAGCCCACGTGGCTGCCCAATTTACACTCTTCTAGGTTCATTCGTTCGTTTCCAGTAACAGTTTGAATTTTTAGGTTTCACTCTGTTTTCTCCTACATAGATAGCTGTGTTTGGAATTCTAAATCAAACACGGTTTGTGCTAGCTCCTTGAAACTTGACCAAATGAAGTAGTTCTAAGTTCTATCTCTATGGTTTTTTTCCTCTTGAAGTACCCCAAGCAGAGACTGGCGAAAAACACTTTCGTTTGAAAGGGGTTGCCAAGCTTCCAAAATCTACTAGTTTGCTGAAATCTCAGCAAACATTTTTTCACCAAATCTTGATTATACTTGGTGGTAATGATCAGTTCACTAATCCCACTTGGCTGCCCAATTATTATTCTTCTAGGTTGAAGCATTTGTTTCCTGTGACAGTTTGAATTTTTAGATTTCACTGTCTTTTCTCTTACATAGATAGCTGTGTTTGGAATTCTAAATCAAACACGGTTTGTGCTAGCTCCTTGAAACTTGAAGAAATGAAGTAGTTCTAAGTTCTTTCTTTATGGTTTGTTTCCTCTTGAAGTACCCCATGCAGAGACTGGCGAAAAACACTTTCGTTTGAAAGGGGTTGCCAAGCTTCCAAAAAACTACTAGTTTGCTGAAATCTCAGCAAATATTTTTTCACCAAATCTTGATGATACTTGGTGGTAACGATCAGTTCACTAATCCCACTTGGCTGCCCAATTTTTATTCTTCTAGGTTGAAGCATTCGTGTCCAGTTACAGTTTGAATTTTTAGGTTTCACTCTGTTTTCTCCTACATAGATAGCTGTGTTTGGAATTCTAAATCAAACACGGTTTGTGCTAGCTCCTTGAAACTTGACCAAAAGAAGTAGTTCTAAGTTCTATCTCTATGGTTTGTTTCCTCTTGAAGTACCCCATGCAGAGACTGGCGAAAAACACTTTCGTTTGAAAGGGGTTGCCAAGCTTCCAAAAAACTACTAGTTTGCTGAAATCTCAGCAAACATTTTTTCACCAAATCTTGATGATACTTGGTGGTAATGATCAGTTCTCTAATCCCACTTGGCTCCCCAATTTTTATTCTTCTAGGTTGAAGCATTCGTTTTCAGTAACAGTTTGAATTTTTAGGTTTCACTCTGTTTTCTCCTACAAAGATAGCTGTGTTTGGAATTCTAAATCAAACACGGTTTGTGCTAGCTCCTTTAAACTTGACCAAATGAAGTAGTTCTAAGTTCTATCTCTATGGTTTGATTCCTCTTGAAGTACCCCATGCAGAGACTGGCGAAAAACACTTTCGTTTGAAAGGGGTTGCCAAGCTTCCAAAAAACTACTAGTTTGCTGAAATCTCAGCAAACATTTTTTCACCAAATCTTGATGATACTTGGTGGTAATGATCTGTTCACTAATCCCACTTGGCTGCCCAACTTTCACTCTTCTAGATTCAAGCGTTCGTTTCCAGTAACACATTGAATTTTTAGGTTTCACTCTGTTTCTGCTATATAGATAGATGTATTTGAAACTCTAAATCAAACATGGATTGTTCTTAGCTCCTTGAAACTTGACCAAATGAAGTAGTTCTAAGTTCTATCTCTATGGTTTTTTCCTTTTGAAGTACCCCATGCAGAGACTGGCGAAAAACACTTTCGTTTGAAAAGGGTTGCCAAGCTTCCAAAAAACTACTAGTTGGCTGAAATCTCAGCAAAAATTTTTTCACCAAATCTTGATGGTACTTGGTGGTAATGATCAGTTCACTAAGGCCACTTGGCTGCCCAATTTTCACTCTTCTATGTTCAAGCGTTCGTTTCCAGTAACAGTTTGAATTTTTAGGTTTCACTCTGTTTTCTCCTACATAGATAGCTGTGTTTGGAATTCTAAATCAAACACGGTTTGTGCTAGCTGCTTGAAACTTGAGAAAATGAAGTAGTTATAAGTTCTATCTCTATGGATTGTTTCTTCTTGAAGTACCCCATGCAGAGACTTGCAAAAAACAATTTCGTTTGAAAGGGGTTTCAAAGCTTCAAAAACTACTAGTTTGCTGAAATCTCAGCAAACATTGATTCACCAAATCTTGATGATACTTGGTGGTAATGATCAGTTCACTAAGCCCACTTGGCTGCCCAATTTTTATTCTTCTAGGCTGAAGCATTCGTTTCCAGTAACAGTACGAATTTTTAGGTTTCACTCTTTTTTCTCCTACATAGATAGCTGTGTTTGGAATTCTAAATCAAACATGGTTTGTGCTAGCTCCTTGAAACTTGACCAAATGAAGTAGTACTAAGTTCAGTCTCCATGGTTTGTTTCTTCTTGAAGTACCCCATGCAGAGACTGGTGAAAAACACTTTCGTTTAAAAGGGGTTGCCAAACTACCAAAAAACTACTAGTTTGCTGAAATCTCAGCAAACATTTTTTCACCAAATCTTGATGATACTTGTTGGTAATGATCAGTTCACTAAGCCCACTTGGCTGCAAAATTTTCACTCTTCTAGGTTCAAGCGTTTGTTTCCTGTAGCAGTTTGAATTTTTAGGTTTCACTCTGTTTTCTCCTACATAGATAGTTGTGTTTGGAATTCTAAATCAAAAACGGTTTGTGGTAGCTCCTTGAAACTTGAAAAAATGAAGTAGTTCTAAGTTCTATCTCTATGGTTTGTTTCCTCTTGAAGTACCCAATGCAGAGACTTGCAAAAAACACTTTCGTTTGAAAGGGGTTGCCAAGCTTCCAAAAAACTACTAGTTTGCTGAAATCTCAGCAAATATTTTTTCACCAAATCTTGATGATACTTGGTGGTAATGATCAGTTCTCTAATCCCACTTGGCTGCCCAATTTTTATTCTTCTAGGTTGAAGCATTCGTTTCCAGTAACAGTTTGAATTTTTAGGTTTCACTCTGTTTTCTCCTACATAGATAGCTGTGTTTGGAATTCTAAATCAAACACGGTTTGTGCTAGCTCCTTGAAACTTGAAAAAATGAAGTAGTTCTAAGTTCAATCTCTATGGTTTGTTTCCTCTTGAAGTTCCCCATGCAGAGACTGGCAAAAAACACTTTCATTTGAAAGGGGTTGCCAAGCTTCCAAAAAACTACTAGTTTGCTGAAATCTCAGGAAACATTTTTTCACCAAATCTTGATGATACTTGGTGGTAATGATCAGGTCACTAAGCCCACTTGGCTGCCCAATTTTCACTCTTCTAGGTTCAAGTGTTCGTTTCCAGTAACACTTTGAATTTTTAGGTTTCACTCTGTTTTCTGCTATATAGATAGATGTGTTTGAAACTCTAAATCAAACACGGTTTGTGCTAGCTCCTTGAAACTTGACCAAATGAAGTAGTTCTAAGTTATATATCTATGGTTTGTTTCCTCTTGAAGTACCCCATGCAGAGCCTGGCGAAAAACACTTTCGTTTGAAAGGGGTTGCCAAGCTTCCAAAAAACTACTAGTTTGCTGAAATCTCAGCAAACATTTTTTTCACCAAATCTTGATGATACTTGGTGGTAATGATCAGTTCACTAAGCCCACTTGGCTGACCAATTTTCACTCTTGTAGGTTCAAGCGTTCGTTTCCAGTAACACTTTGAATTTTTAGGTTTCACTCTGTTTTCTCCTACATAGATAGCTGTGTTTGGAATTTTAAAACAAACACGGTTTGTGCAAGCTCCTTGAAACTTGACCAAATGAAGTAGTTCTAAGTTCTATCTCTATGGTTTGTTTCCTCTTGAAGTACCCCTTGCAGAGACTGGCGAAAAAAACTTTCATTTGAAAGGAGTTGCCAAGCTTCCAAAAAACTACTAGTTTGCTGAAATCTCAGCAAGAGTTTTTTCACCAAATCTTGATGATACTTGGTGGTAATGATTAGTTCACTAAGCCCACTTGGCTGACCAATTTTCACTCTTCTAGGTTCAAGCGTTCGTTTTCAGTAACAGTTTGAATTTTTAGGTTTCACTCTGTTTTCTGCTACATAGATAGCTGTGTTTGGAATTCTAAATCAAACACGGTTTGTTCTAGCTCCTTGAAACTTGACCAAATGAAGTAGTTCTAAGTTATATATCTATGGTTTGTTTCCTCTTGAAGTACCCCATGCAGAGCCTGGCGAAAAACACTTTCGTTTGAAAGGGGTTGCCAAGCTTCCAAAAAACTACTAGTTTGCTGAAATCTCAGGAAACATTTTTTCACCAAATCTTGATGATACTTGGTGGTAATGATCAGTTCCCTAAGCCCACTTGGCTGCCCAATTTTCATTCTTCTAGGTTCAAGCGTTCGTTTCCAGTAACAGATTGAATTTTTAGGTTTCACTCTGTTTTCTCCTACATAGATAGCTGTGTTTGGAATTCTAAATCAAACACGGTTTGTGCTAGCTCCTTGAATCTTGACCAAATGAAGTAGTTCTAAGTTCTATCTCTATGGTTTGTTTCCTTTTGAAGTTCCCCATGCAGAGACTGGCGACAAACTCTTTCGTTTGAAAGGGGTTGCCAAGCTTCCAAAAAACTACTAGTTTGCTGAAATCTCAGGAAACATTTTTTCACCAAATCTTGATGATACTTGGTGGTAATGATCAGGTCACTAAGCCCACTTGGCTGCCCAATTTTCACTCTTCTAGGTTCAAGAGTTCGTTTCCAGTAACACTTTGAATTTTTAGGTTTCACTCTGTTTTCTGCTATATAGATAGATGTGTTTGAAACTCTAAATCAAACACGGTTTGTGCTAGCTCCTTGAAACTTGAAGAAATGAAGTAGTTCTAAGTTCTTTCTTTATGGTTTGTTTCCTCTTGAAGTACACCATGCAGAGACTGGCGAAAAACACTTTCGTTTGAAAGGGGTTGCCAAGCTTCCAAAAAACTACTAGTTTGCTGAAATCTCAGCAAATATTTTTTCACCAAATCTTGATGATACTTGGTGGTAACTATCAGTTTACTAATCCCACTTGGCTGCCCAATTTTTATTCTTCTAGGTTGAAGCATTCGTTTCCAGTTACAGTTTGAATTTTTAGGTTTCACTCTGTTTTCTCCTACATAGATAGCTGTGTTTGGAATTCTAAATCAAACACGGTTTGTGCTAGCTCCTTGAAACTTGACCAAAAGAAGTAGTTCTAAGTTCTATCTCTATGGTTTGTTTCCTCTTGAAGTACCCCATGCAGAGACTGGCGAAAAACACTTTCGTTTGAAAGGGGTTGCCAAGCTTCCAAAAAACTACTAGTTTGCTGAAATCTCAGCAAACATTTTTTCACCAAATCTTGATGATACTTGGTGGTAATGATCAGTTCTCTAATCCCACTTGGCTCCCCAATTTTTATTCTTCTAGGTTGTAGCATTCGTTTTCAGTAACAGTTTGAATTTTTAGGTTTCACTCTGTTTTCTCCTACAAAGATAGCTGTGTTTGGAATTCTAAATCAAACACGGTTTGTGCTAGCTCCTTGAAACTTGACCAAATGAAGTAGTTCTAAGTTCTATCTCTATGGTTTGATTCCTCTTGAAGTACCCCATGCAGAGACTGGCGAAAAACACTTTCGTTTGAAAGGGGTTGCCAAGCTTCCAAAAAACTACTAGTTTGCTGAAATCTCAGCAAACATTTTTTCACCAAATCTTGATGATACTTGGTGGTAATGATCAGTTCACTAATCCCACTTGGCTGCCCAACTTTCACTCTTCTAGGTTCAAGCGTTCTTTTCCAGTAACACTTTAAATTTTTAGGTTTCACTCTGTTTTCTGCTATATAAATAGATGTGTTTGAAACTCTAAATCAAACACGGTTTGTGCTAGCTCCTTGAAACTTGACCAAATGAAGTAGTTCTACGTTCTATCTTTATGGTTTGTTTCCTCTTGAAGTACCCCATGCAGAGACTGGCGAAAAACACTTTCGTTTGAAAGGGGTTGCCAAGCTTCCAAAAAACTACTAGTTTGCTGAAATCTCAGCAAACATTTTTTCACCAAAACTTGATGATACTTGGTGGTAATGATCTGTTCACTAATCCCACTTGGCTGCCCAACTTTCACTCTTCTAGATTCAAGCGTTCGTTTCCAGTAACACATTGAATTTTTAGGTTTCACTCTGTTTCTGCTATATAGATAGATTTATTTGAAACTCTAAATCAAACATGGATTGTTCTTAGCTCCTTGAAACTTGACCAAATGAAGTAGTTCTAAGTTCTATCTCTATGTTTTTTTTTTTTTGAAGTACCCCATGCAGAGACTGGCGAAAAACACTTTCGTTTGAAAAGGGTTGCCAAGCTTCCAAAAAACTACTAGTTTGCTGAAATCTCAGCAAAAATTTTTTCACCAAATCTTGATGGTACTTGGTTTTAATGATCAGTTCACTAAGGCCACTTGGCTGCCCAATTTTCACTCTTCTATGTTCAAGCGTTCGTTTCCAGTAACAGTTTGAATTTTTAGGTTTCACTCTGTTTTCTCCTACATAGATAGCTGTGTTTGGAATTCTAAATCAAACACGGTTTGTGCTAGCTGCTTGAAACTTGAGAAAATGAAGTAGTTATAAGTTCTATCTCTATGGATTGTTTCTTCTTGAAGTACCCCATGCAGAGACTTGCAAAAAACAATTTCGTTTGAAAGGGGTTGCCAAGCTTCAAAAAAACTACTAGTTTGCTGAAATCTCAGCAAACATTGATTCACCAAATATTGATGATACTTGGTGGTAATGATCAGTTCACTAAGCCCACTTGGCTGCCCAATTTTTATTCTTCTAGGCTGAAGCATTCGTTTCCAGTAACAGTCCGAATTTTTAGGTTTCACTCTTTTTTCTCCTACATAGATAGCTGTGTTTGGAATTCTAAATCAAACATGGTTTGTGCTAGCTCCTTGAAACTTGACCAAATGAAGTAGTACTAAGTTCAGTCTCCATGGTTTGTTTCTTCTTGAAGTACCCCATGCAGAGACTGGTGAAAAACACTTTCGTTTAAAAGGGGTTGCCAAACTACCAAAAAACTACTAGTTTGCTGAAATCTCAGCAAACATTTTTTCACCAAATCTTGATGATACTTGTTGGTAATGATCAGTTCACTAAGCCCACTTGGCTGCAAAATTTTCACTCTTCTAGGTTCAAGCGTTTGTTTCCTGTAGCAGTTTGAATTTTTAGGTTTCACTCTGTTTTCTCCTACATAGATAGTTGTGTTTGGAATTCTAAATCAAAAACGGTTTGTGGTAGCTCCTTGAAACTTGAAAAAATGAAGTAGTTCTAAGTTCTATCTCTATGGTTTGTTTCCTCTTGAAGTACCCAATGCAGAGACTTGCAAAAAACACTTTCGTTTGAAAGGGGTTGCCAAGCTTCCAAAAAACTGCTAGTTTGCTGAAATCTCAGCAAATATTTTTTCACCAAATCTTGATGATACTTGGTGGTAATGATCAGTTCTCTAATCCCACTTGGCTGCCCAATTTTTATTCTTCTAGGTTGAAGCATTCGTTTCCAGTAACAGTTTGAATTTTTAGGTTTCACTCTGTTTTCTCCTACATAGATAGCTGTGTTTGGAATTCTAAATCAAACACGGTTTGTGCTAGCTCCTTGAAACTTGAAAAAATGAAGTAGTTCTAAGTTCAATCTCTATGGTTTGTTTCCTCTTGAAGTTCCCCATGCAGAGACTGGCAAAAAACACTTTCATTTGAAAGGGGTTGCCAAGCTTCCAAAAAACTACTAGTTTGCTGAAATCTCAGGAAACATTTTTTCACCAAATCTTGATGATACTTGGTGGTAATGATCAGGTCACTAAGCCCACTTGGCTGCCCAATTTTCACTCTTCTAGGTTCAAGTGTTCGTTTCCAGTAACACTTTGAATTTTTAGGTTTCACTCTGTTTTCTGCTATATAGATAGATGTGTTTGAAACTCTAAATCAAACACGGTTTGTGCTAGCTCCTTGAAACTTGACCAAATGAAGTAGTTCTAAGTTATATATCTATGGTTTGTTTCCTCTTGAAGTACCCCATGCAGAGCCTGGCGAAAAACACTTTCGTTTGAAAGGGGTTGCCAAGCTTCCAAAAAACTACTTGTTTGTTGAAATCTCAGCAAACATTTTTTCACCAAATCTTGATGATACTTGGTGGTAATGATCAGTTCACTAAGCCCACTTGGATGCCCAATTTTTATTCTTCTAAGTTGAAGCATTCGTTTCCATTAACAGTTTGAATTTTTAGGTTTCACTCTCTTTTCTCCTACATAGATAGCAGTGTTTGGAATTCTAAATCAAACACGGTTTGTGCTAGCTCATTGAAACTTGACAAAATGAAGTAGTTCTAAGTTCTATCTCTATGGATTGTTTCCTCTTGAAGTACCCCATGCAGAGACTTGCAAAAAACACTTTCGTTTGAAAGGGGTTGCCAAGCTTCCAAAAAACTACTAGTTTGCTGAAATCTCAGCAAACATTTTTTTCACCAAATCTTGATGATACTTGGTGGTAATGATCAGTTCACTAAGCCCACTTGGCTGACCAATTTTCACTCTTGTAGGTTCAAGCGTTCGTTTCCAGTAACACTTTGAATTTTTAGGTTTCACTCTGTTTTCTCCTACATAGATAGCTGTGTTTGGAATTTTAAAACAAACACGGTTTGTGCAAGCTCCTTGAAACTTGACCAAATGAAGTAGTTCTAAGTTCTATCTCTATGGTTTGTTTCCTCTTGAAGTACCCCATGCAGAGACTGGCGAAAAAAACTTTCATTTGAAAGGAGTTGCCAAGCTTCCAAAAAACTACTAGTTTGCTGAAATCTCAGCAAGAGTTTTTTCACCAAATCTTGATGATACTTGGTGGTAATGATCAGTTCACTAAGCCCATTTGGCTGACCAATTTTCACTCTTCTAGGTTCAAGCGTTCGTTTTCAGTAACAGTTTGAATTTTTAGGTTTCACTCTGTTTTCTGCTACATAGATAGCTGTGTTTGGAATTCTAAATCAAACACGGTTTTCGCTAGCTCCTTGAAATTGACCAAATGAAGTAGTTCTAAGTTATATATCTATGGTTTGTTTCCTCTTGAAGTACCCCATGCAGAGCCTGGCGAAAAACACTTTCGTTTGAAAGGGGTTGCCAAGCTTCCAAAAAACTACTAGTTTGCTGAAATCTCAGGAAACATTTTTTCACCAAATCTTGATGATACTTGGTGGTAATGATCAGGTCACTAAGCCCACTTGGCTGCCTAATTTTCACTCTTCTAGGTTCAAGTGTTCGTTTCCAGTAACACTTTGAATTTTTAGGTTTCACTCTGTTTTCTGCTATATAGATAGATGTGTTTGAAACTCTAAATCAAACACGGTTTGTGCTGGCTCCTTGAAACTTGACCAAATGAAGTAGTTCTAAGTTATATATCTATGGTTTGTTTCCTCTTGAAGTACCCCATGCAGAGACTGGCGAAAAACACTTTCGTTTGAAAGGGGTTGACAAGCTTCCAAAAAACTACTAGTTTGCTGAAATCTCAGCAAACATTTTTTCACCAAATCTTGATGATACTTGGTGGTAATGATCAGTTCCCTAACCCCACTTGGCTGCCCAATTTTCATTCTTCTAGGTTCAAGCGTTCGTTTCCAGTATCAGTTTGAATTTTTAGGTTTCACTCTGTTTTCTCCTACATAGATAGCTGTGTTTGGAATTCTAAATCAAACACGGTTTGTGCTAGCTCCTTGAATCTTGACCAAATGAAGTAGTTCTAAGTTCTATCTCTATGGTTTGTTTCCTCTTGAAGTACCCCATGCAGAGACTGGCGAAAAACACTTTCGTTTGAAAGGGGTTGACAAGCTTCCAAAAAACTACTAGTTTGCTGAAATCTCAGCAAACATTTTTTCACCAAATCTTGATGATACTTGGTGGTAATGATCAGTTCCCTAAGCCCACTTGGCTGCCCAATTTTCATTCTTCTAGGTTCAAGCGTTCGTTTCCAGTAACAGTTTGAATTTTTAGGTTTCACTCTGTTTTCTCCTACATAGATAGCTGTGTTTGGAATTCTAAATCAAACACGGTTTGTGCTAGCTCCTTGAATCTTGACCAAATGAAGTAGTTCTAAGTTCTATCTCTATGGTTTGTTTCCTCTTGAAGTTCCCCATGCAGAGACTGGCGACAAACTCTTTCGTTTGAAAGGGGTTGCCAAGCTTCCAAAAAACTACTAGTTTGCTGAAATCTCAGGAAACATTTTTTCACCAAATCTTGATGATACTTGGTGGTAATGATCAGGTCACTAAGCCCACTTGGCTGCCCAATTTTCACTTTTCTAGGTTCAAGTGTTCGTTTCCAGTAACACTTTGAATTTTTAGGTTTCACTCTGTTTTCTGCTATATAGATAGATGTGTTTGAAACTCTAAATCAAACACGGTTTGTGCTAGCTCCTTGAAACTTGACCAAATGAAGTAGTTCTAAGTTATATATCTATGGTTTGTTTCCTCTTGAAGTACCCCATGCAGAGCCTGGCGAAAAAAACTTTCGTTTGAAAGGGGTTGCCAAGCTTCCAAAAAACTACTAGTTTGCTGAAATCTCAGCAAACATTTTTTCACCAAATCTTGATGATACTTGGTGGTAATGATCAGTTCACTAATCCCACTTGGCTGCCCAACTTTCATTCTTCTAGGTTCAAGCCTTTGTTTCCAGTAACACTTTGAATTTTTATTTTTCACTCTGTTTTCTGCTATATAGATAGATGTGTTTGAAACTCTAAATCAAACACGGTTTGTGCTAGCTCCTTGAAACTTGACAAAATGAAGTAGTTCTAAGTTCTATCTCTATGGTTTGTTTCCTCTTGAAGTACCCCATGCAGAGCCTGGCGAAAAACACTTTTGTTTGAAAGGGGTTGCCAAGCTTCCAAAAAACTACTAGTTTGCTGAAATCTCAGCAAACATTTTTTCACCAAATCTTGATGATACTTGGTGGTAATGATCAGTTCACTAAGCCCACTTGGATGCCCAATTTTTATTCTTCTAAGTTGAAGCATTCGTTTCCATTAACAGTTTGAATTTTTAGGTTTCACTCTCTTTTCTCCTACATAGATAGCAGTGTTTGGAATTCTAAATCAATCACGGTTTGTGCTAGCTCATTGAAACTTGACAAAATGAAGTAGTTCTAAGTTCTATCTCTATGGATTGTTTCCTCTTGAAAAACCCCATGCAGAGACTTGCAAAAAACACTTTCGTTTGAAAGGGGTTGCCAAGCTTCCAAAAAACTACTAGTTTGCTGAAATCTCAGCAAACATTTTTTTCACCAAATCTTGATGATACTTGGTGGTAATGATCAGTTCACTAAGCCCACTAGGCTGCCCAATTTTCACTCTTGTAGGTTCAAGCGTTCGTTTCCAGTAACACTTTGAATTTTTAGGTTTCACTCTGTTTTCTCCTAAATAGATAGCTGTGTTTGGAATTCTTAATCAAACACGGTTTGTGCTAGCTCCTTGAATCTTGACCAAATGAAGTAGTTCTAAGTTCTATCTCTATGGTTTGTTTCCTCTTGAAGTACCCCATGCAGAGACTGGCGAAAAACACTTTCGTTTGAAAGGGGTTGTCAAGCTTCCAAAAAACTACTAGTTTGCTGAAATCTCAGGAAACATTTTTTCACCAAATCTTGATGATACTTGGTGGTAATGATCAGGTCACTAAGCCCACTTGGCTGCCCAATTTTCACTCTTCTAGGTTCAAGTGTTCGTTTCCAGTAACACTTTGAATTTTTAGGTTTCACTCTGTTTTCTGCGATATAGATAGATGTGTTTGAAACTCTAAATCAAACACGGTTTGTGCTAGCTCCTTGAAACTTGACCAAATGAAGTAGTTCTAAGTTATATATCTATGGTTTGTTTCCTCTTGAAGTACCCCATGCAGAGCCTGGCGAAAAACACTTTCGTTTGAAAGGGGTTGCCAAGCTTCCAAAAAACTACTAGTTTGCTGAAATCTCAGCAAACATTTTTTCACCAAATCTTGATGATACTTGGTGGTAATAATCAGTTCACTAAGCCCACTAGGCTGCCCAATTTTCACTCTTGTAGGTTCAAGCGTTCGTTTCCAGTAACACTTTGAATTTTTAGGTTTCACTCTGTTTTCTCCTAAATAGATAGCTGTGTTTGGAATTCTTAATCAAACACGGTTTGTGCTAGCTCCTTGAATCTTGACCAAATGAAGTAGTTCTAAGTTCTATCTCTATGGTTTGTTTCCTCTTGAAGTTCCCCATGCAGAGACTGGCGACAAACTCTTTCGTTTGAAAGGGGTTGACAAGCTTCCAAAAAACTACTAGTTTGCTGAAATCTCAGGAAACATTTTTTCACCAAATCTTGATGATACTTGATGGTAATGATCAGGTCACTAAGCCCACTTGGCTGCCCAATTTTTATTCTTCTAAGTTGAAGCATTCGTTTCCATTAACAGTTTGAATTTTTAGGTTTCACTCTCTTTTCTCCTACATAGATAGCAGTGTTTGGAATTCTAAACCAAACACGGTTTGTGCTAGCTCATTGAAACTTGACAAAATGAAGTAGTTCTAAGTTCTATCTCTATGGATTGTTTCCTCTTGAAAAACCCCATGCAGAGACTTGCAAAAAACACTTTCGTTTGAAAGGGGTTGCCAAGCTTCCAAAAAACTACTAGTTTGCTGAAATCTCAGCAAACATTTTTTTCACCAAATCTCGATGATACTTGGTGGTAATGATCAGTTCACTAAGCCCACTAGGCTGCCCAATTTTCACTCTTGTAGGTTCAAGCGTTCGTTTCCAGTAACACTTTGAATTTTTAGGTTTCACTCTGTTTTCTCCTAAATAGATAGCTGTGTTTGGAATTCTTAATCAAACACGGTTTGTGCTAGCTCCTTGAATCTTGACCAAATGAAGTAGTTCTAAGTTCTATCTCAATGGTTTGTTTCCTCTTGAAGTACCCCATGCAGAGACTGGCGAAAAACACTTTCGTTTGAAAGGGGTTGACAAGCTTCCAAAAAACTACTAGTTTGCTGAAATCTCAGCAAACATTTTTTCACCAAATCTTGATGATACTTGGTGGTAATGATCAGTTCCCTAACCCCACTTGGCTGCCCAATTTTCATTCTTCTAGGTTCAAGCGTTCGTTTCCAGTATCAGTTTGAATTTTTAGGTTTCACTCTGTTTTCTCCTACATAGATAGCTGTGTTTGGAATTCTAAATCAAACACGGTTTGTGCTAGCTCCTTGAATCTTGACCAAATGAAGTAGTTCTAAGTTCTATCTCTATGGTTTGTTTCCTCTTGAAGTACCCCATGCAGAGACTGGCGAAAAACACTTTCGTTTGAAAGGGGTTGACAAGCTTCCAAAAAACTACTAGTTTGCTGAAATCTCAGCAAACATTTTTTCTCCAAATCTTGATGATACTTGGTGGTAATGATCAGTTCCCTAAGCCCACTTGGCTTCCCAATTTTCATTCTTCTAGGTTCAAGCGTTCGTTTCCAGTAACAGTTTGAATTTTTAGGTTTCACTCTGTTTTCTCCTACATAGATAGCTGTGTTTGGAATTCTAAATCAAACACGGATTGTGCTAGCTCTTTGAAACTTGACCAAATGAAGTAGTTCTAAGTTCTATCTCTATGGTTTGTTTCCTCTTGAAGTTCCCCATGCAGAGACTGGCGAAAAACACTTTCGTTTGAAAGGGGTTGCCAAGCTTCCAAAAAACTACTAGTTTGCTGAAATCTCAGCTAATATTTTTTCACCAAATCTTGATGATACTTGGTGGTAATGATCAGTTCACTACGCCCACTTGGCTGCCCAAATTTCACTCTTCTAGGTTCAAGCGTTCGTTTCCAGTAACACTTTGAATTTTTAGGTTTCACTCTGTTTTCTGCTATATATGTAGATGTGTTTGAAACTCTAAATCAAACCCGTTTTTTGCTAGATCCTTGAAACTTGACCAAATGAAGTAGTTCTATGTTCTATCTCTATGGTTTGTTTCCTCTTGAAGTACACCATGCAGAGATTGGCGAAAAACACTTTCGTTTGAAAGGGGTTGCCAAGCTTCCAAAAAACTTCTAGTTTGCTGAAATCTCAGCAAACATTTTTTCACCAAATCTTGATGATACTTGGTGGGAATGATCAGTTCACTAAGCCCACTTGGCTGCCCAATTTTCACTCTTCTAGGATCAAGCGTTCGTTTTCAGTAACAGTTTGAATTTTTCGGTTTCACTCTGTTTTCTCCTACATAGATAGCTGTGTTTGGAATTTTAAAACAAACACGGTTTGTGCAAGCTCCTTGAAACTTGACCAAATGAAGTAGTTCTAAGTTATATATCTATGGTTTGTTTCCTCTTGAAGTACCCCATGCAGAGCCTGGCGAAAAACACTTTTGTTTGAAAGGGGTTGCCAAGCTTCCAAAAAACTACTAGTTTGCTGAAATCTCAGCAAACATTTTTTCACCAAATCTCGATGATACTTGGTGGTAATGATCAGTTCACTAAGCCCACTAGGCTGCCCAATTTTCACTCTTGTAGGTTCAAGCGTTCGTTTCCAGTAACACTTTGAATTTTTAGGTTTCACTCTGTTTTCTCCTAAATAGATAGCTGTGTTTGGAATTCTTAATCAAACACGGTTTGTGCTAGCTCCTTGAATCTTGACCAAATGAAGTAGTTCTAAGTTCTATCTCTATGGTTTGTTTCCTCTTGAAGTACCCCATGCAGAGACTGGCGAAAAACACTTTCGTTTGAAAGGGGTTGACAAGCTTCCAAAAAACTACTAGTTTGCTGAAATCTCAGCAAACATTTTTTCACCAAATCTTGATGATACTTGGTGGTAATGATCAGTTCCCTAACCCCACTTGGCTGCCCAACTTTCATTCTTCTAGGTTCAAGCGTTCGTTTCCAGTATCAGTTTGAATTTTTAGGTTTCACTCTGTTTTCTCCTACATAGATAGCTGTGTTTGGAATTCTAAATCAAACACGGTTTGTGCTAGCTCCTTGAATCTTGACCAAATGAAGTAGTTCTAAGTTCTATCTCTATGGTTTGTTTCCTCTTGAAGTACCCCATGCAGAGACTGGCGAAAAACACTTTCGTTTGAAAGGGGTTGACAAGCTTCCAAAAAACTACTAGTTTGCTGAAATCTCAGCAAACATTTTTTCACCAAATCTTGATGATACTTGGTGGTAATGATCAGTTCCCTAAGCCCACTTGGCTGCCCAATTTTCATTCTTCTAGGTTCAAGCGTTCGTTTCCAGTAACAGTTTGAATTTTTAGGTTTCACTCTGTTTTCTCCTACATAGATAGCTGTGTTTGGAATTCTAAATCAAACACGGTTTGTGCTAGCTCCTTGAATCTTGACCAAATGAAGTAGTTCTAAGTTCTATCTCTATGGTTTGTTTCCTCTTGAAGTTCCCCATGCAGAGACTGGCGACAAACTCTTTCGTTTGAAAGGGGTTGCCAAGCTTCCAAAAAACTACTAGTTTGCTGAAATCTCAGGAAACATTTTTTCACCAAATCTTGATGATACTTGGTGGTAATGATCAGGTCACTAAGCCCACTTGGCTGCCCAATTTTCACTTTTCTAGGTTCAAGTGTTCGTTTCCAGTAACACTTTGAATTTTTAGGTTTCACTCTGTTTTCTGCTATATAGATAGATGTGTTTGAAACTCTAAATCAAACACGGTTTGTGCTAGCTCCTTGAAACTTGACCAAATGAAGTAGTTCTAAGTTATATATCTATGGTTTGTTTCCTCTTGAAGTACCCCATGCAGAGCCTGGCGAAAAAAACTTTCGTTTGAAAGGGGTTGCCAAGCTTCCAAAAAACTACTAGTTTGCTGAAATCTCAGCAAACATTTTTTCACCAAATCTTGATGATACTTGGTGGTAATGATCAGTTCACTAATCCCACTTGGCTGCCCAACTTTCATTCTTCTAGGTTCAAGCCTTTGTTTCCAGTAACACTTTGAATTTTTATTTTTCACTCTGTTTTCTGCTATATAGATAGATGTGTTTGAAACTCTAAATCAAACACGGTTTGTGCTAGCTCCTTGAAACTTGACAAAATGAAGTAGTTCTAAGTTCTATCTCTATGGTTTGTTTCCTCTTGAAGTACCCCATGCAGAGCCTGGCGAAAAACACTTTTGTTTGAAAGGGGTTGCCAAGCTTCCAAAAAACTACTAGTTTGCTGAAATCTCAGCAAACATTTTTTCACCAAATCTTGATGATACTTGGTGGTAATGATCAGTTCACTAAGCCCACTTGGATGCCCAATTTTTATTCTTCTAAGTTGAAGCATTCGTTTCCATTAACAGTTTGAATTTTTAGGTTTCACTCTCTTTTCTCCTACATAGATAGCAGTGTTTGGAATTCTAAATCAATCACGGTTTGTGCTAGCTCATTGAAACTTGACAAAATGAAGTAGTTCTAAGTTCTATCTCTATGGATTGTTTCCTCTTGAAAAACCCCATGCAGAGACTTGCAAAAAACACTTTCGTTTGAAAGGGGTTGCCAAGCTTCCAAAAAACTACTAGTTTGCTGAAATCTCAGCAAACATTTTTTTCACCAAATCTTGATGATACTTGGTGGTAATGATCAGTTCACTAAGCCCACTAGGCTGCCCAATTTTCACTCTTGTAGGTTCAAGCGTTCGTTTCCAGTAACACTTTGAATTTTTAGGTTTCACTCTGTTTTCTCCTAAATAGATAGCTGTGTTTGGAATTCTTAATCAAACACGGTTTGTGCTAGCTCCTTGAATCTTGACCAAATGAAGTAGTTCTAAGTTCTATCTCTATGGTTTGTTTCCTCTTGAAGTACCCCATGCAGAGACTGGCGAAAAACACTTTCGTTTGAAAGGGGTTGTCAAGCTTCCAAAAAACTACTAGTTTGCTGAAATCTCAGGAAACATTTTTTCACCAAATCTTGATGATACTTGGTGGTAATGATCAGGTCACTAAGCCCACTTGGCTGCCCAATTTTCACTCTTCTAGGTTCAAGTGTTCGTTTCCAGTAACACTTTGAATTTTTAGGTTTCACTCTGTTTTCTGCGATATAGATAGATGTGTTTGAAACTCTAAATCAAACACGGTTTGTGCTAGCTCCTTGAAACTTGACCAAATGAAGTAGTTCTAAGTTATATATCTATGGTTTGTTTCCTCTTGAAGTACCCCATGCAGAGCCTGGCGAAAAACACTTTCGTTTGAAAGGGGTTGCCAAGCTTCCAAAAAACTACTAGTTTGCTGAAATCTCAGCAAACATTTTTTCACCAAATCTTGATGATACTTGGTGGTAATAATCAGTTCACTAAGCCCACTAGGCTGCCCAATTTTCACTCTTGTAGGTTCAAGCGTTCGTTTCCAGTAACACTTTGAATTTTTAGGTTTCACTCTGTTTTCTCCTAAATAGATAGCTGTGTTTGGAATTCTTAATCAAACACGGTTTGTGCTAGCTCCTTGAATCTTGACCAAATGAAGTAGTTCTAAGTTCTATCTCTATGGTTTGTTTCCTCTTGAATTTCCCCATGCAGAGACTGGCGACAAACTCTTTCGTTTGAAAGGGGTTGACAAGCTTCCAAAAAACTACTAGTTTGCTGAAATCTCAGGAAACATTTTTTCACCAAATCTTGATGATACTTGATGGTAATGATCAGGTCACTAAGCCCACTTGGCTGCCCAATTTTTATTCTTCTAAGTTGAAGCATTCGTTTCCATTAACAGTTTGAATTTTTAGGTTTCACTCTCTTTTCTCCTACATAGATAGCAGTGTTTGGAATTCTAAACCAAACACGGTTTGTGCTAGCTCATTGAAACTTGACAAAATGAAGTAGTTCTAAGTTCTATCTCTATGGATTGTTTCCTCTTGAAAAACCCCATGCAGAGACTTGCAAAAAACACTTTCGTTTGAAAGGGGTTGCCAAGCTTCCAAAAAACTACTAGTTTGCTGAAATCTCAGCAAACATTTTTTTCACCAAATCTCGATGATACTTGGTGGTAATGATCAGTTCACTAAGCCCACTAGGCTGCCCAATTTTCACTCTTGTAGGTTCAAGCGTTCGTTTCCAGTAACACTTTGAATTTTTAGGTTTCACTCTGTTTTCTCCTAAATAGATAGCTGTGTTTGGAATTCTTAATCAAACACGGTTTGTGCTAGCTCCTTGAATCTTGACCAAATGAAGTAGTTCTAAGTTCTATCTCAATGGTTTGTTTCCTCTTGAAGTACCCCATGCAGAGACTGGCGAAAAACACTTTCGTTTGAAAGGGGTTGACAAGCTTCCAAAAAACTACTAGTTTGCTGAAATCTCAGCAAACATTTTTTCACCAAATCTTGATGATACTTGGTGGTAATGATCAGTTCCCTAACCCCACTTGGCTGCCCAATTTTTATTCTTCTAGGTTCAAGCGTTCGTTTCCAGTATCAGTTTGAATTTTTAGGTTTCACTCTGTTTTCTCCTACATAGATAGCTGTGTTTGGAATTCTAAATCAAACACGGTTTGTGCTAGCTCCTTGAATCTTGACCAAATGAAGTAGTTCTAAGTTCTATCTCTATGGTTTGTTTCCTCTTGAAGTACCCCATGCAGAGACTGGCGAAAAACACTTTCGTTTGAAAGGGGTTGACAAGCTTCCAAAAAACTACTAGTTTGCTGAAATCTCAGCAAACATTTTTTCTCCAAATCTTGATGATACTTGGTGGTAATGATCAGTTCCCTAAGCCCACTTGGCTTCCCAATTTTCATTCTTCTAGGTTCAAGCGTTCGTTTCCAGTAACAGTTTGAATTTTTAGGTTTCACTCTGTTTTCTCCTACATAGATAGCTGTGTTTGGAATTCTAAATCAAACACGGATTGTGCTAGCTCTTTGAAACTTGACCAAATGAAGTAGTTCTAAGTTCTATCTCTATGGTTTGTTTCCTCTTGAAGTTCCCCATGCAGAGACTGGCGAAAAACACTTTCGTTTGAAAGGGGTTGCCCAGCTTCCAAAAAACTACTAGTTTGCTGAAATCTCAGCTAATATTTTTTCACCAAATCTTGATGATACTTGGTGGTAATGATCAGTTCACTACGCCCACTTGGCTGCCCAAATTTCACTCTTCTAGGTTCAAGCGTTCGTTTCCAGTAACACTTTGAATTTTTAGGTTTCACTCTGTTTTCTGCTATATATGTAGATGTGTTTGAAACTCTAAATCAAACCCGTTTTTTGCTAGATCCTTGAAACTTGACCAAATGAAGTAGTTCTATGTTCTATCTCTATGGTTTGTTTCCTCTTGAAGTACACCATGCAGAGATTGGCGAAAAACACTTTCGTTTGAAAGGGGTTGCCAAGCTTCCAAAAAACTTCTAGTTTGCTGAAATCTCAGCAAACATTTTTTCACCAAATCTTGATGATACTTGGTGGGAATGATCAGTTCACTAAGCCCACTTGGCTGCCCAATTTTCACTCTTCTAGGATCAAGCGTTCGTTTTCAGTAACAGTTTGAATTTTTCGGTTTCACTCTGTTTTCTCCTACATAGATAGCTGTGTTTGGAATTTTAAAACAAACACGGTTTGTGCAAGCTCCTTGAAACTTGACCAAATGAAGTAGTTCTAAGTTATATATCTATGGTTTGTTTCCTCTTGAAGTACCCCATGCAGAGCCTGGCGAAAAACACTTTTGTTTGAAAGGGGTTGCGAAGCTTCCAAAAAACTACTAGTTTGCTGAAATCTCAGCAAACATTTTTTCACCAAATCTCGATGATACTTGGTGGTAATGATCAGTTCACTAAGCCCACTAGGCTGCCCAATTTTCACTCTTGTAGGTTCAAGCGTTCGTTTCCAGTAACACTTTGAATTTTTAGGTTTCACTCTGTTTTCTCCTAAATAGATAGCTGTGTTTGGAATTCTTAATCAAACACGGTTTGTGCTAGCTCCTTGAATCTTGACCAAATGAAGTAGTTCTAAGTTCTATCTCTATGGTTTGTTTCCTCTTGAAGTACCCCATGCAGAGACTGGCGAAAAACACTTTCGTTTGAAAGGGGTTGACAAGCTTCCAAAAAACTACTAGTTTGCTGAAATCTCAGCAAACATTTTTTCACCAAATCTTGATGATACTTGGTGGTAATGATCAGTTCCCTAACCCCACTTGGCTGCCCAACTTTCATTCTTCTAGGTTCAAGCGTTCGTTTCCAGTATCAGTTTGAATTTTTAGGTTTCACTCTGTTTTCTCCTACATAGATAGCTGTGTTTGGAATTCTAAATCAAACACGGTTTGTGCTAGCTCCTTGAATCTTGACCAAATGAAGTAGTTCTAAGTTCTATCTCTATGGTTTGTTTCCTCTTGAAGTACCCCATGCAGAGACTGGCGAAAAACACTTTCGTTTGAAAGGGGTTGACAAGCTTCCAAAAAACTACTAGTTTGCTGAAATCTCAGCAAACATTTTTTCACCAAATCTTGATGATACTTGGTGGTAATGATCAGTTCCCTAAGCCCACTTGGCTGCCCAATTTTCACTCTTCTAGGATCAAGCGTTCGTTTCCAGTAACAGTTTGAATTTTTAGGTTTCACTCTGTTTTCTCCTACATAGATAGATGTGTTTGGAATTCTAAATCAAACCCGTTTTTTGCTAGATCCTTGAAACTTGACCAAATGAAGTAGTTCTATGTTCTATCTCTATGGTTTGTTTCCTCTTGAAGTACACCATGCAGAGATTGGCGAAAAACACTTTCGTTTGAAAGGGGTTGCCAAGCTTCCAAAAAACTACTAGTTTGCTGAAATCTCAGCTAATATTTTTTCACCAAATCTTGATGATACTTGGTGGTAATGATCAGTTCACTACGCCCACTTGGCTGCCCAAATTTCACTCTTCTAGGTTCAAGTGTTCGTTTCCAGTAACACTTTGAATTTTTAGGTTTCACTCTGTATTCTGCTATATATGTAGATGTGTTTGAAACTCTAAATCAAACCCGTTTTTTGCTAGATCCTTGAAACTTGACCAAATGAAGTAGTTCTATGTTCTATCTCTATGGTTTGTTTCCTCTTGAAGTACACCATGCAGTGATTGGCGAAAAACACTTTCGTTTGAAAGGGGTTGCCAAGCTTCCAAAAAACTTCTAGTTTGCTGAAATCTCAGCAAACATTTTTTCACCAAATCTTGATGATACTTGGTGGTAATGATCAGTTCACAAAGCCCACATGGCTGCCCAATTTTCACTCTTCTAGGATCAAGCGTTCGTTTTCAGTAACAGTTTGAATTTTTCGGTTTCACTCTGTTTTCTCCTACATAGATAGCTGTGTTTGTAATTTTAAAACAAACACGGTTTGTGCAAGCTCCTTGAAACTTGACCAAATGAAGTAGTTCTAAGTTATATATCTATGGTTTGTTTCCTCTTGAAGTACCCCATGCAGAGCCTGGCGAAAAACACTTTTGTTTGAAAGGGGTTGCCAAGCTTCCAAAAAACTACTAGTTTGCTGAAATCTCAGCAAACATTTTTTCACCAAATCTTGATGATACTTGGTGGTAATGATCAGTTCACTCAGCCCACTTGGCTGCCCAATTTTTATTCTTCTAAGTTGAAGCATTCGTTTCCATTAACAGTTTGAATTTTTAGGTTTCACTCTCTTTTCTCCTACATAGATAGCAGTGTTTGGAATTCTAAATCAAACACGGTTTGTGCCAGCTCATTGAAACTTGACCAAATGAAGTAGTTCTAAGTTCTATCTCTATGGTTTGTTTCCTCTTGAAGTAACCCATGCAGAGACTGGCGAAAAACACTTTCGTTTGAAAGTTGTTGCCAAGCTTCCAAAAAACTACTAGTTTGCTGAAATCTCAGCAAACATTTTTTCACCAAATCTTGATGATACTTGGTAGTAATGATCAGTTCCCTAAGCCCACTTGGCTGCCCAATTTTCATTCTTCTAGGTTCAAGCGTTCGTTTCCAGTAACAGTTTGAATTTTTAGGTTTCACTCTGTTTTCTCCTACATAGATAGCTGTGTTTGGAATTCTAAATCAAACACGGATTGTGCTAGCTCTTTGAAACTTGACCAAATGAAGTAGTTCTAAGTTCTATCTCTATGGTTTGTTTCCTCTTGAAGTTCCCCATGCAGAGACTGGCGAAAAACACTTTCGTTTGAAAGGGGTTGCCAAGCTTCCAAAAAACTACTAGTTTGCTGAAATCTCAGCTAATATTTTTTCACCAAATCTTGATGATACTTGGTGGTAATGATCTGTTCACTATGCCCACTTGGCTGCCCAAATTTCACTCTTCTAGGTTCAAGCGTTCGTTTCCAGTAACACTTTGAATTTTTAGGTTTCACTCTGTTTTCTGCTATATATGTAGATGTGTTTGAAACTCTAAATCAAACCCGTTTTTTGCTAGATCCTTGAAACTTGACCAAATGAAGTAGTTCTAAGTTCTATCTCTATGGTTTGTTTCCTCTTGAAGTACACCATGCAGAGATTGGCGAAAAACACTTTCGTTTGAAAGGGGTTGCCAAGCTTCCAAAAAACTTCTAGTTTGCTGAAATCTCAGCAAACATTTTTTCACTAAATCTTGATGATACTTGGTGGTAATGATCAGTTCACTAAGCCCACTTGGCTGCCCAATTTTCACTCTTCTAGGATCAAGCGTTCGTTTTCAGTAACAGTTTGAATTTTTCGGTTTCACTCTGTTTTCTCCTACATAGATAGATGTGTTTGGAATTTTAAAACAAACACGGTTTGTGCAAGCTCCTTGAAACTTGACCGAATGAAGTAGTTCTAAGTTATATATCTATGGTTTGTTTCCTCTTGAAGTACCCCATGCAGAGCCTGGCGAAAAACACTTTCGTTTGAAAGGGGTTGCCAAGCTTCCAAAAAACTACTAGTTTGCTGAAATCTCAGCAAACATTTTTTCACCAAATCTTGATGATACTTGGTGGTAATGATCAGTTCACTCAGCCCACTTGGCTGCCCAATTTTTATTCTTCTAAGTTGAAGCATTCGTTTCCATTAACAGTTTGAATTTTTAGGTTTCACTCTCTTTTCTCCTACATAGATAGCAGTGTTTGGAATTCTAAATCAAACACGGTTTGTGCTAGCTCATTGAAACTTGACAAAATGAAGTAGTTCTAAGTTCTATCTCTATGGATTGTTTCCTCTTGAAAAACCCCATGCAGAGACTTGCAAAAAACACTTTCGTTTGAAAGGGGTTGCCAAGCTTCCAAAAAACTACTAGTTTGCTGAAATCTCAGCAAACATTTTTTTCACCAAATCTCGATGATACTTGGTGGTAATGATCAGTTCCCTAAGCCCACTAGGCTGCCCAATTTTCACTCTTGTAGGTTCAAGCGTTCGTTTCCAGTAACACTTTGAATTTTTAGGTTTCACTCTCTTTTCTCCTAAATAGATAGCTGTGTTTGGAATTCTTAATCAAACACGGTTTGTGCTAGCTCCTTGAATCTTGACCAAATGAAGTAGTTCTAAGTTCTATCTCTATGGTTTGTTTCCTCTTGAAGTACCCCATGCAGAGACTGGCGAAAAACACTTTCGTTTGAAAGGGGTTGACAAGCTTCCAAAAAACTACTAGTTTGCTGAAATCTCAGCAAACATTTTTTCACCAAATCTTGATGATACTTGGTGGTAATGATCAGTTCCCTAACCCCACTTGGCTGCCCAACTTTCATTCTTCTAGGTTCAAGCGTTCGTTTCCAGTATCAGTTTGAATTTTTAGGTTTCACTCTGTTTTCTCCTACATAGATAGCTGTGTTTGGAATTCTAAATCAAACACGGTTTGTGCTAGCTCCTTGAATCTTGACCAAATGAAGTAGTTCTAAGTTCTATCTCTATGGTTTGTTTCCTCTTGAAGTACCCCATGCAGAGACTGGCGAAAAACACTTTCGTTTGAAAGGGGTTGACAAGCTTCCAAAAAACTACTAGTTTGCTGAAATCTCAGCAAACATTTTTTCACCAAATCTTGATGATACTTGGTGGTAATGATCAGTTCCCTAAGCCCACTTGGCTGCCCAATTTTCACTCTTCTAGGATCAAGCGTTCGTTTCCAGTAACAGTTTGAATTTTTAGGTTTCACTCTGTTTTCTCCTACATAGATAGATGTGTTTGGAATTCTAAATCAAACACGGATTGTGCTAGCTCTTTGAAACTTGACCAAATGAAGTAGTTCTAAGTTCTATCTCTATGGTTTGTTTCCTCTTGAAGTTCCCCATGCAGAGACTGGCGAAAAACACTTTCGTTTGAAAGGGGTTGCCAAGCTTCCAAAAAACTACTAGTTTGCTGAAATCTCAGCAAACATTTTTTCACCAAATCTTGATGATACTTGGTGGTAATGATCAGTTCACTACGCCCACTTGGCTGCCCAAATTTCACTCTTCTAGGTTCAAGCGTTCGTTTCCAGTAACACTTTGAATTTTTAGGTTTCACTCTGTTTTCTGCTATATATGTAGATGTGTTTGAAACTCTAAATCAAACCCGTTTTTTGCTAGATCCTTGAAACTTGACCAAATGAAGTAGTTCTATGTTCTATCTCTATGGTTTGTTTCCTCTTGAAGTACACCATGCAGAGATTGGCGAAAAACACTTTCGTTTGAAAGGGGTTGCCAAGCTTCCAAAAAACTTCTAGTTTGCTGAAATCTCAGCAAACATTTTTTCACCAAATCTTGATGATACTTGGTGGTAATGATCAGTTCACTAAGCCCACTTGGCTGCCCAATTTTCACTCTTCTAGGATCAAGCGTTCGTTTTCAGTAACAGTTTGAATTTTTCGGTTTCACTCTGTTTTCTCCTACATAGATAGCTGTGTTTGGAATTTTAAAACAAACACGGTTTGTGCAAGCTCCTTGAAACTTGACCAAATGAAGTAGTTCTAAGTTATAAATCTATGGTTTGTTTCCTCTTGAAGTACCCCATGCAGAGCCTGGCGAAAAACACTTTTGTTTGAAAGGGGTTGCCAAGCTTCCAAAAAACTACTAGTTTGCTGAAATCTCAGCAAACATTTTTTCACCAAATCTTGATGATACTTGGTGGTAATGATCAGTTCACTCAGCCCACTTGGCTGCCCAATTTTTATTCTTCTAAGTTGAAGCATTCGTTTCCATTAACAGTTTGAATTTTTTGGTTTCACTCTCTTTTCTCCTACATAGATAGCAGTGTTTGGAATTCTAAATCAAACACGGTTTGTGCCAGCTCATTGAAACTTGACAAAATGAAGTAGTTCTAAGTTCTATCTCTATGGATTGTTTCCTCTTGAAAAACCCCATGCAGAGACTTGCAAAAAACACTTTCGTTTGAAAGGGGTTGCCAAGCTTCCAAAAAACTACTAGTTTGCTGAAATCTCAGCAAACATTTTTTTCACCAAATCTCGATGATACTTGGTGGTAATGATCAGTTCACTAAGCCCACTAGGCTGCCCAATTTTCACTCTTGTAGGTTCAAGCGTTCGTTTCCAGTAACACTTTGAATTTTTAGGTTTCACTCTGTTTTCTCCTAAATAGATAGCTGTGTTTGGAATTCTTAATCAAACACGGTTTGTGCTAGCTCCTTGAATCTTGACCAAATGAAGTAGTTCTAAGTTCTATCTCTATGGTTTGTTTCCTCTTGAAGTACCCCATGCAGAGACTGGCGAAAAACACTTTCGTTTGAAAGGGGTTGACAAGCTTCCAAAAAACTACTAGTTTGCTGAAATCTCAGCAAACATTTTTTCACCAAATCTTGATGATACTTGGTGGTAATGATCAGTTCCCTAACCCCACTTGGCTGCCCAACTTTCATTCTTCTAGGTTCAAGCGTTCGTTTCCAGTATCAGTTTGAATTTTTAGGTTTCACTCTGTTTTCTCCTACATAGATAGCTGTGTTTGGAATTCTAAATCAAACACGGTTTGTGCTAGCTCCTTGAATCTTGACCAAATGAAGTAGTTCTAAGTTCTATCTCTATGGTTTGTTTCCTCTTGAAGTAACCCATGCAGAGACTGGCGAAAAACACTTTCGTTTGAAAGGGGTTGACAAGCTTCCAAAAAACTACTAGTTTGCTGAAATCTCAGCAAACATTTTTTCACCAAATCTTGATGATACTTGGTGGTAATGATCAGTTCCCTAAGCCCACTTGGCTGCCCAATTTTCATTCTTCTAGGTTCAAGCGTTCGTTTCCAGTAACAGTTTGAATTTTTAGGTTTCACTCTGTTTTCTCCTACATAGATAGCTGTGTTTGGAATTCTAAATCAAACACGGATTGTGCTAGCTCTTTGAAACTTGACCAAATGAAGTAGTTCTAAGTTCTATCTCTATGGTTTGTTTCCTCTTGATGTTCCCCATGCAGAGACTGGCGAAAAACACTTTCGTTTGAAAGGGGTTGCCAAGCTTCCAAAAAACTACTAGTTTGCTGAAATCTCAGCTAATATTTTTTCACCAAATCTTGATGATACTTGGTGGTAATGATCAGTTCACTACGCCCACTTGGCTGCCCAAATTTCACTCTTCTAGGTTCAAGCGTTCGTTTCCAGTAACACTTTGAATTTTTAGGTTTCACTCTGTTTTCTGCTATATATGTAGATGTGTTTGAAACTCTAAATCAAACCCGTTTTTTGCTAGATCCTTGAAACTTGACCAAATGAAGTAGTTCTAAGTTCTATCTCTATGGTTTGTTTCCTCTTGAAGTACACCATGCAGAGATTGGCGAAAAACACTTTCGTTTGAAAGGGGTTGCCAAGCTTCCAAAAAACTTCTAGTTTGCTGAAATCTCAGCAAACATTTTTTCACTAAATCTTGATGATACTTGGTGGTAATGATCAGTTCACTAAGCCCACTTGGCTGCCCAATTTTCACTCTTCTAGGATCAAGCGTTCGTTTTCAGTAACAGTTTGAATTTTTCGGTTTCACTCTGTTTTCTCCTACATAGATAGATGTGTTTGGAATTTTAAAACAAACACGGTTTGTGCAAGCTCCTTGAAACTTGACCAAATGAAGTAGTTCTAAGTTATATATCTATGGTTTGTTTCCTCTTGATGTACCCCATGCAGAGCCTGGCGAAAAACACTTTCGTTTGAAAGGGGTTGCCAAGCTTCCAAAAAACTACTAGTTTGCTGAAGTCTCAGCAAACATTTTTTCAACAAATCTTGATGATACTTGGTGGTAATGATCAGTTCACTCAGCCCACTTGGCTGCCCAATTTTTATTCTTCTAAGTTGAAGCATTCGTTTCCATTAACAGTTTGAATTTTTAGGTTTCACTCTCTTTTCTCCTACATAGATAGCAGTGTTTGGAATTCTAAATCAAACACGGTTTGTGCTAGCTCATTGAAACTTGACAAAATGAAGTAGCTCTAAGTTCTATCTCTATGGATTGTTTCCTCTTGAAAAACCCCATGCAGAGACTTGCAAAAAACACTTTCGTTTGAAATTGGTTGCCAAGCTTCCAAAAAACTACTAGTTTGCTGAAATCTCAGCAAACATTTTTTTCACCAAATCTCGATGATACTTGGTGGTAATGATCAGTTCCCTAAGCCCACTAGGCTGCCCAATTTTCACTCTTGTAGGTTCAAGCGTTCGTTTCCAGTAACACTTTGAATTTTTAGGTTTCACTCTCTTTTCTCCTAAATAGATAGCTGTGTTTGGAATTCTTAATCAAACACGGTTTGTGCTAGCTCCTTGAATCTTGACCAAATGAAGTAGTTCTAAGTTCTATCTCTATGGTTTGTTTCCTCTTGAAGTACCCCATGCAGAGACTGGCGAAAAACACTTTCGTTTGAAAGGGGTTGACAAGCCTCCAAAAAACTACTAGTTTGCTGAAATCTCAGCAAACATTTTTTCACCAAATCTTGATGATACTTGGTGGTAATGATCAGTTCCCTAACCCCACTTGGCTGCCCATCTTTCATTCTTCTAGGTTCAAGCGTTCGTTTCCAGTATCAGTTTGAATTTTTAGGTTTCACTCTGTTTTCTCCTACATAGATAGCTGTGTTTGGAATTCTAAATCAAACACGGTTTGTGCTAGCTCCTTGAATCTTGACCAAATGAAGTAGTTCTAAGTTCTATCTCTATGGTTTGTTTCCTCTTGAAGTACCCCATGCAGAGACTGGCGAAAAACACTTTCGTTTGAAAGGGGTTGACAAGCTTCCAAAAAACTACTAGTTTGCTGAAATCTCAGCAAACATTTTTTCACCAAATCTTGATGATACTTGGTGGTAATGATCAGTTCCCTAAGCCCACTTGGCTGCCCAATTTTCATTCTTCTAGGTTCAAGCGTTCGTTTCCAGTAACAGTTTGAATTTTTAGGTTTCACTCTGTTTTCTCCTACATAGATAGCTGTGTTTGGAATTCTAAATCAAACACGGATTGTGCTAGCTCTTTGAAACTTGACCAAATGAAGTAGTTCTAAGTTCTATCTCTATGGTTTGTTTCCTCTTGAAGTTCCCCATGCAGAGACTGGCGAAAAACACTTTCGTTTGAAAGGGGTTGCCAAGCTTCCAAAAAACTACTAGTTTGCTGAAATCTCAGCTAATATTTTTTCACCAAATCTTGATGATACTTGGTGGTAATGATCAGTTCACTACGCCCACTTGGCTGCCCAATTTTCACTCTTCTAGGTTCAAGCATTCGTTTCCAGTAACAGTTTGAATTTTTCGGTTTCACTCTGTTTTCTCCGACATAGATAGCTGTGTTTGGAATTTTAAAACAAACACGGTTTGTGCAAGCTCCTTGAAACTTGACCAAATGAAGTAGTTCTAAGTTCTATCTCTATGGTTTGTTTCCTCTTGAAGTACCCCATGCAGAGACTGGCGAAAAAAACTTTCATTTGAAAGGAGTTGCCAAGCTTCCAAAAAACTACTAGTTTGCTGAAATCTCCGCAAGAGTTTTTTCACCAAATCTTGATGATACTTGGTGGTAATGATCAGTTCACTAAGCCCACTTGGCTGACCAATTTTCACTCTTCTAGGTTCAAGCGTTCGTTTTCAGTAACAGTTTGAATTTTTAGGTTTCACTCTGTTTTCTGCTACATAGATAGCTGTGTTTGGAATTCTAAATCAAACACGGTTTTCGCTAGCTCCTTGAAATTGACCAAATGAAGTAGTTCTAAGTTATATATCTATGGTTTGTTTCCTCTTGAAGTACCCCATGCAGAGCCTGGCGAAAAACACTTTCGTTTGAAAGGGGTTGCCAAGCTCCCAAAAAACTACTAGTTTGCTGAAATCTCAGGAAACATTTTTTCACCAAATCTTGATGATACTTGGTGGTAATGATCAGGTCACTAAGCCCACTTGGCTGCCCAATTTTCACTCTTGTAGGTTCAAGCGTTCGTTTCCAGTAACACTTTGAATTTTTAGGTTTCACTCTGTTTTCTCCTAAATAGATAGCTGTGTTTGGAATTCTTAATCAAACACGGTTTGTGCTAGCTCCTTGAATCTTGACCAAATGAAGTAGTTCTAAGTTCTATCTCTATGGTTTGTTTCCTCTTGAAGTACCCCATGCAGAGACTGGCGAAAAACACTTTCGTTTGAAAGGGGTTGACAAGCTTCCAAAAAACTACTAGTTTGCTGAAATCTCAGCAAACATTTTTTCACCAAATCTTGATGATACTTGGTGGTAATGATCAGTTCCCTAAGCCCACTTGGCTGCCCAATTTTCATTCTTCTAGGTTCAAGCGTTCGTTTCCAGTATCAGTATGAATTTTTAGGTTTCACTCTGTTTTCTCCTACATAGATAGCTGTGTTTGGAATTCTAAATCAAACACGGTTTGTGCTAGCTCCTTGAATCTTGACCAAATGAAGTAGTTCTAAGTTCTATCTCTATGGTTTGTTTCCTCTTGAAGTACCCCATGCAGAGACGGGCGAAAAACACTTTCGTTTGAAAGGGTTGACAAGCTTCCAAAAAACTACTAGTTTGCTGAAATCTCAGCAAACATTTTTTCACCAAATCTTGATGATACTTGCAGGTAATGATCAGTTCCCTAAGCCCACTTGGCTGCCCAATTTTCATTCTTCTAGGTTCAAGCGTTCGTTTCCAGTAACAGTTTGAATTTTTTGGTTTCACTCTGTTTTCTCCTACATAGATAGCTGTGTTTGGAATTCTAAATCAAACACGGATTGTGCTAGCTCCTTGAAACTTGACCAAATGAAGTAGTTCTAAGTTCTATTTCTATGGTTTGTTTCCTCTTGAAGTTCCCCATGCAGAGACTGGCGAAAAACACTTTCGTTTGAAAGGGGTTGCCAAGCTTCCAAAAAAATACTAGTTTGCTGAAATCTCAGCTAATATTTTTTCACCAAATCTTGATGATACTTGGTGGTAATGATCAGTTCACTACGCCCACTTGGCTGCCCAATTTTCACTCTTCTAGGTTCAATCGTTCGTTTCCAGTAACAGTTTGAATTTTTCGGTTTCACTCTGTTTTCTCCTACATAGATAGCTGTGTTTGGAATTTTAAAACAAACACGGTTTGTGCAAGCTCCTTGAAACTTGACCAAATGAAGTAGTTCTAAGTTCTATCTCTATGGTTTGTTTCCTCTTGAAGTACCCCATGCAGAGACTGGCGAAAAAAACTTTCATTTGAAAGGAGTTGCCAAGCTTCCAAAAAACTACTAGTTTGCTGAAATCTCAGCAAGAGTTTTTTCACCAAATCTTGATGATACTTGGTGGTAATGATCAGTTCACTAAGCCCACTTGGCTGACCAATTTTCACTCTTCTATGTTCAAGCGTTCGTTTTCAGTAAACAGTTTGAATTTTTAGGTTTCACTCTGTTTTCTGCTACATAGATAGCTGTGTTTGGAATTCTAAATCAAACATGGTTTTCGCTCGCTCCTTGACATTGACCAAATGAAGTAGTTCTAAGTTCTATCTCTATGGTTTGTTTCATCTTGAATTACCCCATGCAGAGACTGGCGAAAAACACTTTCGTTTGAAAGGGGTTGCCAAGCTTCCAAAAAACTACTAGTTTGCTGAAATCTCAGGAAATATTTTTTCACGAAATCTTGATGATACTTGGTGGTAATGATCAGGTCACTAAGCCCACTTGGCTGCCCAATTTTCACTCTTCTAGGATCAAGTGTTCATTTCAAGTAACACTTTGAATTTTTGGGTTTCACTCTGTTTTCTGCTATATAGATAGATGTGTTTGAAAATCTAAATCAAACACGGTTTGTGCTAGCTCTTTGAAACTTGACCAAATGAAGAAGTTCTAAGTTATATATCTATGGTTTGTTTCCTCTTGAAGTACCCCATGCAGAAACGGTGAAAAACACTTTCGTTTGAAAGGGGTTGCCAAGCTTCCAAAAAACTACTAGTTTGCTGAAATCTCAGCAAATATTTTTTCACCAAATCTTGATGATACTTGGTGGTAATGATCAGTTCACTAAGCCCACTTGGCTGCCCAATTTTTATTCTTCTAGGTTGAAGCATTCGTTTCCAGTAACAGTTTGAATTTTTAGGTTTCACTCTCTTTTCTCCTATATAGATAGATGTGTTTGGAACTCTAAATCAAACACGGTTTGTGCTAGCTTTTTGAAAATTCACAAAATAAAGTAGTTCTAAGTTATGTCTCTATTGTTTGATTCCTCTTGAAGTACCCCATGCAGAGACTGGCGAAAAACACTTTCGTTTGAAAGGGGTTGACAAGCTTCCAAAAAACTACTAGTTTGCTGAAATCTCAGCAAACATTTTTTCACCAAATCTTGATGATACTTGGTGGTAATGATCAGTTCACTAAGCCCACTTGGCTGCCCAATTTCACTCTTCTAGGATCAAGCGTTGGTTTCCAGTAACAGTTTGAATTTTTCGGTTTCACTCTGTTTTCTCCTACATAGATAGCTGTGTTTTTAATTTTAAATCAAACACGGTTTGTGCAAGCTCCTGGAAACTTGACCAAATGAAGTAGTTCTAAGTTCTATCTCTATGGATTGTTTCCTCTTGAAGTACCCCATGCAGAGACTGGCGAAAAAAACTTTCATTTGAAAGGAGTTGCCAAGCTTCCAAAAAACTACTAGTTTGCTGAAATCTCAGCAAACGTTTTTTCACCAAAACTTGATGATACTTGGTGGTAATGATCAGTTCACTAAGCCCACTTGGCTGACCTATTTTCACTCTTCTAGGTTCAAGCATTCGTTTCCAGTAACAGTTTGAATTTTTAGGTTTCACTCTGTTTTCTCCTACATAGATAGCTGTGTTTGGAATTCTAAATCAAACACGGATTTTGCTAGCTCCTTGAAACTTGGCCAAATGAAGTAGTTCTAAGTTCTATCTCTACGGTTTGTTTCCTCTAGAAGTTCCCCGTGCAGAGACTGGCGAAAATCACTTTCGTTTGAAAGGGGTTGCCAAGCTTCCAAAAAACTACTAGTTTGCTGAAATCTCAGCAAACTTTTTTTCACCAAATCTTGATGATACTTGGTGGTAATGATCAGTTCACTAAGCCCACTTGGCTGCCCAATTTTCACTCTTCTTGGTTCAAGCGTTCGTTTCCAGTAACACTTTGAATTTTTAGGTTTCACTCTGTTTTCTCCTACATAGATAGCTGTGTTTGGAATTTTAAAACAAACACGGTTTGTGCAAGCTCCTTGAAACTTGACCAAATGAAGTAGTTCTAAGTTCTATCGCTATGGTTTGTTTCCTCTTGAAGTACCCCATGCAGAGACTGGCGAAAAAAACTTTCATTTGAAAGGAGTTGCCAAGCTTCCAAAAAACTACTAGTTTGCTGAAATCTCAGCAAGAGTTTTTTCACCAAATCTTGATGATACTTGGTGGTAATGATCAGTTCACTAAGCCCACTTGGCTGCCCAATTTTCACTCTTCTAGGTTCAAGCGTTCGTTTCCAGTAACACTTTGAATTTTTAGGTTTCACTCTGTTTTCTGCTATATATATAGATGTGTTTGAAACTCTAAAATCAAACACGGTTTTTTCTAGATCCTTGAAACTTGACCATATGAAGTAGTTCTAAGTTCTATCTGTATGGTTTGTTTAATCTTGAAGTACACCATGCAGAGACTGGCGAAAAACACTTTCGTTTGAAAGGGGTTGCCAAGATTCAAAAAAACTTCTAGTTTGCTGAAATCTCAGCAAACTTTTTTTCACCATATCTTGATGATACTTGGTGGTAATGATCAGTTCACTAAGCCCACTTGGCTGCCCAATTTCACTCTTCTAGGATCAAGCGTTCGTTTCCAGTAACAGTTTGAATTTTTCGGTTTCACTCTGTTTTCTCCTACATAGATAGCTGTGTTTGGAATTTTAAATCAAACACGGTTTGTGCAAGCTCCTTGAAACTTGACCAAATGAAGTAGTTCTAAGTTCTATCTCTATGGTTTGTTTCCTCTTGAAGTACCCCATGCAGAGACTGGCGAAAAAAATTTTCATTTGAAAGGAGTTGCCAAGCTTACAAAAAAAACTACTAGTTTGCTGAAATCTCAGCAAACGTTTTCTCACCAAATCTTGATGATACTTGGTGGTAATGATCAGTTCACTAAGCCCACTTGGCTGACCTATTTTCACTCTTCTAGGTTCAAGCGTTCGTTTCCAGTAACAGTTTGAATTTTTAGGTTTCACTCTGTTTTCTCCTACATAGATAGCTGTGTTTGGAATTCTAAATCAAACACGGATTGTGCTAGCTCCTTGAAACTTGGCCAAATGAAGTAGTTCTAAGTTCTATCTCTATGGTTTTTTTCCTCTTGAAGTTCCCCATGCAGAGACTGGCGAAAATCACTTTCGTTTGAAAGGGGTTGCCAAGCTTCCAAAAAACTACTAGTTTGCTGAAATCTCTGCAAACATTTTTTCACCAAATCTTGATGATACTTGGTGGTAATGATCAGTTCACTAAGCCCACTTGGCTGCCCAATTTTCACTCTTCTAGGTTCAAGCGTTCGTTTCCAGTAACACTTTGAATTTTTAGGTTTCACACTGTTTTCTCCTACATAGATAGCTGTGTTTGGAATTCTAAATCAAACACGGTTTGTGCTAGCTCCTTGAAACTTGACCAAATGAAGTAGTTCTATGTTCTATCTCTATGGTTTGTTTCCTCTTGAAGTTCCCCAAGCAGAGACTGGCGAAAAACACTTTCGTTTGAAAAGGGTTGCCAAGCTTCCAAAAAACTACTAGTTTGCTGAAATCTCAGCAAACATTTTTTTCAACAAATCTTGATGATACTTGGTGGTAATGATCAGTTCACTAAGCAGACTTGGCTGCCCAATTTTCACTCTTCTAGGTTCAAGCGTTTGTTTCCAGTAACACTTTGAATTTTTAGGTTTCACTCTGTTTTCTCCTACATAGATACCTGTGTTTGGAATTCTAAATCAAACACGGTTTGTGCTAGCTCCTTGAAACTTGACGAAATGAAGTAGTTCTAAGTTCTATCTCTATGGTTTGTTTCCTCTTGAAGTACCCCATGCAGAGACTGGCGAAAAACACTTTCGTTTGAAAGGGGTTGCCAAGCTTCCAAAAAACTACTAGTTTGCTGAAATTTCAGCAAACGTTTTTTCACCAAATCTTGATGATACTTGGTGGTAATGATCAGTTCACTAAGCCCACTTGGCTGCCCAATTTTCACTCTTCTTGGTTCAAGCGTTTGTTTCCAGTAACACTTTGAATTTTTAGGTTTCACTCTGTTTTCTGCTATATATATAGATGTGTTTGAAACTCTAAATCAAACAGGGTTTGTGCTAGCTCCTTGAAACTTGACCAAATGAAGTAGTTCTAAGTTCTATCTCTATGGTTTGTTTCCTCTTGAAGTACCCCATGCAGAGACTGTCGAAAAACACTTTCGTTTGAAAGGGGTTGCCAAGCTTCCAAAAAACTACTAGTTTGCTGAAATCTCAGCAAACATTTTTTCACCAAATCTTGATGATACTTGGTGGTAATGATCAGGTCACTAAGCCCACTTGGCTGCCCAATTTCACTCTTCTAGGATCAAGCGTTCGTTTCCAGTAACAGTTTGAATTTTTCGGTTTCACTCTGTTTTCTCCTACATAGATAGCTGTGTTTGGAATTTTAAATCAAACACGGTTTGTGCAAGCTCCTTGAAACTTGACCAAATGAAGTAGTTCTAAGTTCTATCTCTATGGTTTGTTTCCTCTTGAAGTACCCCATGCAGAGACTGGCGAAAAAAACTTTCATTTGAATGGAGTTGCCAAGCTTCCAAAAAACTACTAGTTTGCTGAAATCTCAGCAAACGTTTTTTCACCAAATCTTGATGATACTTGGTGGTAATGATCAGTTCACTAAGCCCACTTGGCTGACCAATTTTCACTCTTCTAGGTTCAAGCGTTCGTTTTCAGTAACAGTTTGAATTTTTAGGTTTCACTCTGTTTTCTCCTACATAGATAGCTGTGTTTGGAATTCTAAATCAAACACGGTTTGTGCAAGCTCCTTGAAACTTGACCAAATGAAGTAGTTCTAAGTTCTATCTCTATGGTTTGTTTCCTCTTGAAGTACCCCATGCAGAGACTGGCGAAAAAAACTTTCGTTTGAAAGGGGTTGCCAAGCTTCCAAAAAACTACTAGTTTGCTGAAATCTCAGCAAACATTTTTTCACCAAATCTTGATGATACTTGGTGGTAATGATCAGTTCACTAAGCCCACTTGGCTGCACAATTTTCACTCTTGTAGGTTCAAGCGTTCGTTTCCAGTATCAGTTTGAATTTTTAGGTTTCACTCTGTTTTCTCCTACATAGATAGCTGTGTTTGGAATTCTTAATCAAACACGGTTTGTGCTAGCTCCTTGAAAATTGACCAAATGAAGTAGTTCTAAGTTCTATCTCTATGGTTTGTTTCCTCTTGAAGTTCAACATGCAGAGATCGGCGAAAAACACTTTCATTTGAAAGGGGTTGCCAAGCTTCCAAAAAACTAGTAGTTTGCTGAAATCTCAGCAAACATTTTTTTACCAAATCTTGATGATACTTGGTGGTAATGATCAGTTCACTAAGCCCACTTGGCTGCCCAATTTTCACTCTTCTAGGTTCAAGCGTTCGTTTCCAGTTACACTTTGAATTTTTAGGTTTCACTTTGTTTTCTGCTATATATATAGATGTGTTTGAAACTCTAAAATCAAACACGGTTTTTTCTAGATCCTTGAAACTTGACCATATGAAGTAGTTCTAAGTTCTATCTGTATGGTTTGTTTCCTCTTGAAGTACACCATGCAGAGACTGGCGAAAAACACTTTCGTTTGAAAGGGGTTGCCAAGCTTCAAAAAAACTTCTAGTTTGCTGAAATCTCAGCAAAATTTTTCACCAAATCTTGATGATACTTGGTGGTAATGATCAGTTCACTAAGCCCACTTGGCTGCCCAATTTCACTCTTCTAGGATCAAGCGTTCGTTTCCAGTAACAGTTTGAATTTTTCGGTTTCACTCTGTTTTCTCCTACATAGATAGCTGTGTTTGGAATTTTAAATCAAACACGGTTTCTGCAAGCTCCTTGAAACTTGACCAAATGAAGTAGTTCTAAGTTCTATCTCTATGGTTTGTTTCCTATTGAAGTACCCCATGCAGAGACTGGCGAAAAAAACTTTCATTTGAAAGGAGTTGCCAAGCTTACAAAAAAAACTACTAGTTTGCTGAAATCTCAGCAAACGTTTTTTCACCAAATCTTGATGATACTTGGTGGTAATGATCAGTTCACTAAGCCCACTTGGCTGACCTATTTTCACTCTTCTAGGTTCAAGCGTTCGTTTCCAGTAGCAGTTTGAATTTTTAGGTTTCACTCTGTTTTCTCCTACATAGATAGCTGTGTTTGGAATTCTAAATCAAACACGGATTGTGCTAGCTCCTTGAAACTTCGCCAAATGAAGTAGTTCTAAGTTCTATCTCTATGGTTTGTTTCCTCTTGAAGTTCCCCATGCAGAGACTGGCGAAAATCACTTTCGTTTGAAAGGGGTTGCCAAGCTTCAAAAAACTACTAGTTTGCTGAAATCTCTACAAACATTTTTTCACCAAATCATGATGATACTTGGTGGTAATGATCAGTTCACTAAGCCCACTTGGCTGCCCAATTTTCACTCTTCTAGGTTCAAGCGTTTGTTTCCAGTAACACTTTGAATTTTTAGGTTTCACTCTGTTTTCTCCTACATAGATACCTGTGTTTGGAATTCTAAATCAAACACGGTTTGTGCTAGCTCCTTGAAACTTGACCAAATGAAGTAGTTCTAAGTTCTATCTCTATGGTTTGTTTCCTCTTGAAGTACCCCATGCAGAGACTGTCAAAAAACACTTTCGTTTGAAAGGGGTTGCCAAGCTTCCAAAAAACTTCTAGTTTGCTGAAATCTCAGCAAACATTTTTTCACCAAATCTTGATGATACTAGGTGGTAATGATCAGTTCACTAAGCCCACTTGGCTGCCAAATTTCACTCTTCTAGGATCAAGCGTTCGTTTCCAGTAACAGTTTGAATTTTTCGGTTTCACTCTGTTTTCTCCTACATAGATAGCTGTGTTTGGAATTTTAAATCAAACACGGTTTGTGCAAGCTCCTTGAAACTTGACCAAATGAAGTAGTTCTAAGTTCTATCTCTATGGTTTGTTTCCTCTTGAAGTACCCCATGCAGAGACTGGCGAAAAAAACTTTCATTTGAATGGAGTTGCCAAGCTTCCAAAAAACTACTAGTTTGCTGAAATCTCAGCAAACATTGTCTCACCAAATCTTGATGATACTTGGTGGTAATGATCAGTTCACTAAGCCCACTTGGCTGCACAATTTTCACTCTTCTAGGTTCAAGCGTTCGTTTCCAGTATCAGTTTGAATTTTTAGGTTTCACTCTGTTTTCTCCTACATAGATAGCTGTGTTTGGAATTCTAAATCAAACACGGTTTGTGCTAGCTCCTTGAAATTGACCAAATGAAGTAGTTCTAAGTTCTATCTCTATGGTTTGTTTCCTCTTGAAGTTCCACATGCAGAGACTGGCGAAAAACACTTTCGTTTGAAAGGGGTTGCCAAGCTTCCAAAAAACTACTAGTTTGCTGAAATCTCAGCACACATTTTTTCACCAAATCTTGATGATACTTGGTGGTAATGATCAGTTCACTAAGCCCACTTGGCTGCCGAAATTTCACCCTTCTAGGTTCAAGCGTTCGTTTCCAGTAACACTTTGAATTTTTAGGTTTCACTCTGTTTTCTCCTACATAGATAGCTGTGTTTGGAATTCTAAATCAAACACGGTTTGTGCTAGATCCTTGAAACTTGACCAAATGAAGTAGTTGTAAGTTCTATCTCTATGGTTTGTTTCCTCTTGAAGTACCCCATGCAGAGACTGGCGAAAAACACTTTCGTTTGAAAGGGGTTGCCAAGCTTCCAAAAAACTACTAGTTTGCTGAAATCTCAGCAAACATTGTTTCACCAAATCTTGACGATACTTGGTGGTAGTGATCAGTTCACTAAGCCCACGTGGCTGCCCAAGTTTTATTCTTGTAGGTTGAAGCATTCGTTTCCTGTAACAGTTTGAATTTTTAGGTTTCACTCTGTTTTCTCCTACATAGATAGCTGTGTTTGGAATTTTAAATCAAACACGGTTTGTGCAAGCTCCTTGAAACTTGACCAAATGAAGTAGTTCTAAGTTCTATCTCTATGGTTTGTTTCCTCTTGAAGTACCCCATGCAGAGACTGGCGAAAAAAACTTTCGTTTGAAAGGGGTTGCCAAGCTTCCAAAAAACTACTAGTTTGCTGAAATCTCAGCAAACATTTTTTCAACAAATCATGATGATACTTGGTGGTAATGATCAGTTCACTAAGCCCACTTGGCTGCCCAATTTTCACTCTTCTAGGTTCAAGCTTTCGTTTCCAGTAACACTTTGAATTTTTAGGTTTCACTCTGTTTTCTGCTATATATATAGATGTGTTTGAAACTCTAAATCAAACACGGTTTTTGCTAGATCCTTGAAACTTGACCATATGAAGTAGTTCTAAGTTCTCTCTCTATGGTTTGTTTCCTCTTGAAGTACACCATGCAGAGACTGGCGAAAAACACTTTCGTTTGAAAGGGGTTGCCAAGCTTCCAAAAAACTTCTAGTTTGCTGAAATCTCAGCAAACATTTTTTCACCAAATCTTGATGATACTTGGTGGTATTGATCAGTTCACTAAGCCCACTTGGCTGCCCAATTTCACTCTTCTAGGATCAAGCGTTCGTTTCCAGTAACAGTTTGAATTTTTCGGTTTCACTCTGTTTTCTCCTACATAGATAGCTGTGTTTGGAATTTTAAATCAAACACGGTTTGTGCAAGCTCCTTGAAACTTGACCAAATGAAGTAGTTCTAAGTTCTATCTCTATGGTTTGTTTCCTCTTGAAGTACCCCATGCAGAGACTGGCGAAAAAAACTTTCATTTGAATGGAGTTGCCAAGCTTCCAAAAAACTACTAGTTTGCTGAAATCTCAGCAAACGTTTTTTCACCAAATCTTGATGATACTTGGTGGTAATGATCAGTTCACTAAGCCCACTTGGCTGACCAATTTTCACTCTTCTAGGTTCAACCGTTCGTTTTCAGTAACAGTTTGAATTTTTAGGTTTCACTCTGTTTTCTCCTACATAGATAGCTGTGTTTGGAATTCTAAATCAAACACGGTTTGTGCAAGCTCCTTGAAACTTGACCAAATGAAGTAGTTCTAAGTTCTATCTCTATGGTTTGTTTCCTCTTGAAGTACCCCATGCAGAGACTGGCGAAAAAAACTTTCGTTTGAAAGGGGTTGCCAAGCTTCCAAAAAACTACTAGTTTGCTGAAATCTCAGCAAACATTTTTTCACCAAATCTTGATGATACTTGGTGGTAATGATCAGTTCACTAAGCCCACTTGGCTGCACAATTTTCACTCTTGTAGGTTCAAGCGTTCGTTTCCAGTATCAGTTTGAATTTTTAGGTTTCACTCTGTTTTCTCCTACATAGATAGCTGTGTTTGGAATTCTTAATCAAACACGGTTTGTGCTAGCTCCTTGAAAATTGACCAAATGAAGTAGTTCTAAGTTCTATCTCTATGGTTTGTTTCCTCTTGAAGTTCAACATGCAGAGATCGGCGAAAAACACTTTCATTTGAAAGGGGTTGCCAAGCTTCCAAAAAACTAGTAGTTTGCTGAAATCTCAGCAAACATTTTTTTACCAAATCTTGATGATACTTGGTGGTAATGATCAGTTCACTAAGCCCACTTGGCTGCCCAATTTTCACTCTTCTAGGTTCAAGCGTTCGTTTCCAGTTACACTTTGAATTTTTAGGTTTCACTTTGTTTTCTGCTATATATATATAGATGTGTTTGAAACTCTAAAATCAAACACGGTTTTTTCTAGATCCTTGAAACTTGACCATATGAAGTAGTTCTAAGTTCTATCTGTATGGTTTGTTTCCTCTTGAAGTACACCATGCAGAGACTGGCGAAAAACACTTTCGTTTGAAAGGGGTTGCCAAGCTTCAAAAAAACTTCTAGTTTGCTGAAATCTCAGCAAAATTTTTCACCAAATCTTGATGATACTTGGTGGTAATGATCAGTTCACTAAGCCCACTTGGCTGCCCAATTTCACTCTTCTAGGATCAAGCGTTCGTTTCCAGTAACAGTTTGAATTTTTCGGTTTCACTCTGTTTTCTCCTACATAGATAGCTGTGTTTGGAATTTTAAATCAAACACGGTTTCTGCAAGCTCCTTGAAACTTGACCAAATGAAGTAGTTCTAAGTTCTATCTCTATGGTTTGTTTCCTATTGAAGTACCCCATGCAGAGACTGGCGAAAAAAACTTTCATTTGAAAGGAGTTGCCAAGCTTACAAAAAAAACTACTAGTTTGCTGAAATCTCAGCAAACGTTTTTTCACCAAATCTTGATGATACTTGGTGGTAATGATCAGTTCACTAAGCCCACTTGGCTGACCTATTTTCACTCTTCTAGGTTCAAGCGTTCGTTTCCAGTAACAGTTTGAATTTTTAGGTTTCACTCTGTTTTCTCCTACATAGATAGCTGTGTTTGGAATTCTAAATCAAACACGGATTGTGCTAGCTCCTTGAAACTTCGCCAAATGAAGTAGTTCTAAGTTCTATCTCTATGGTTTGTTTCCTCTTGAAGTTCCCCATGCAGAGACTGGCGAAAATCACTTTCGTTTGAAAGGGGTTGCCAAGCTTCCAAAAAACTACTAGTTTGCTGAAATCTCTACAAACATTTTTTCACCAAATCATGATGATACTTGGTGGTAATGATCAGTTCACTAAGCCCACTTGGCTGCCCAATTTTCACTCTTCTAGGTTCAAGCGTTTGTTTCCAGTAACACTTTGAATTTTTAGGTTTCACTCTGTTTTCTCCTACATAGATACCTGTGTTTGGAATTCTAAATCAAACACGGTTTGTGCTAGCTCCTTGAAACTTGACCAAATGAAGTAGTTCTAAGTTCTATCTCTATGGTTTGTTTCCTCTTGAAGTACCCCATGCAGAGACTGTCAAAAAACACTTTCGTTTGAAAGGGGTTGCCAAGCTTCCAAAAAACTTCTAGTTTGCTGAAATCTCAGCAAACATTTTTTCACCAAATCTTGATGATACTAGGTGGTAATGATCAGTTCACTAAGCCCACTTGGCTGCCCAATTTCACTCTTCTAGGATCAAGCGTTCGTTTCCAGTAACAGTTTGAATTTTTCGGTTTCACTCTGTTTTCTCCTACATAGATAGCTGTGTTTGGAATTTTAAATCAAACACGGTTTGTGCAAGCTCCTTGAAACTTGACCAAATGAAGTAGTTCTAAGTTCTATCTCTATGGTTTGTTTCCTCTTGAAGTACCCCATGCAGAGACTGGCGAAAAAAACTTTCATTTGAATGGAGTTGCCAAGCTTCCAAAAAACTACTAGTTTGCTGAAATCTCAGCAAACATTGTCTCACCAAATCTTGATGATACTTGGTGGTAATGATCAGTTCACTAAGCCCACTTGGCTGCACAATTTTCACTCTTCTAGGTTCAAGCGTTCGTTTCCAGTATCAGTTTGAATTTTTAGGTTTCACTCTGTTTTCTCCTACATAGATAGCTGTGTTTGGAATTCTAAATCAAACACGGTTTGTGCTAGCTCCTTGAAATTGACCAAATGAAGTAGTTCTAAGTTCTATCTCTATGGTTTGTTTCCTCTTGAAGTTCCACATGCAGAGACTGGCGAAAAACACTTTCGTTTGAAAGGGGTTGCCAAGCTTCCAAAAAACTACTAGTTTGCTGAAATCTCAGCACACATTTTTTCACCAAATCTTGATGATACTTGGTGGTAATGATCAGTTCACTAAGCCCACTTGGCTGCCCAAATTTCACCCTTCTAGGTTCAAGCGTTCGTTTCCAGTAACACTTTGAATTTTTAGGTTTCACTCTGTTTTCTCCTACATAGATAGCTGTGTTTGGAATTCTAAATCAAACACGGTTTGTGCTAGATCCTTGAAACTTGACCAAATGAAGTAGTTGTAAGTTCTATCTCTATGGTTTGTTTCCTCTTGAAGTACCCCATGCAGAGACTGGCGAAAAACACTTTCGTTTGAAAGGGGTTGCCAAGCTTCCAAAAAACTACTAGTTTGCTGAAATCTCAGCAAACATTGTTTCACCAAATCTTGACGATACTTGGTGGTAGTGATCAGTTCACTAAGCCCACGTGGCTGCCCAAGTTTTATTCTTGTAGGTTGAAGCATTCGTTTCCTGTAACAGTTTGAATTTTTAGGTTTCACTCTGTTTTCTCCTACATAGATAGCTGTGTTTGGAATTTTAAATCAAACACGGTTTGTGCAAGCTCCTTGAAACTTGACCAAATGAAGTAGTTCTAAGTTCTATCTCTATGGTTTGTTTCCTCTTGAAGTACCCCATGCAGAGACTGGCGAAAAAAACTTTCGTTTGAAAGGGGTTGCCAAGCTTCCAAAAAAACTACTAGTTTGCTGAAATCTCAGCAAACATTTTTTCAACAAATCATGATGATACTTGGTGGTAATGATCAGTTCACTAAGCCCACTTGGCTGCCCAATTTTCACTCTTCTAGGTTCAAGCTTTCGTTTCCAGTAACACTTTGAATTTTTAGGTTTCACTCTGTTTTCTGCTATATATATAGATGTGTTTGAAACTCTAAATCAAACACGGTTTTTGCTAGATCCTTGAAACTTGACCATATGAAGTAGTTCTAAGTTCTCTCTCTATGGTTTGTTTCCTCTTGAAGTACACCATGCAGAGACTGGCGAAAAACACTTTCGTTTGAAAGGGGTTGCCAAGCTTCCAAAAAACTTCTAGTTTGCTGAAATCTCAGCAAACATTTTTTCACCAAATCTTGATGATACTTGGTGGTATTGATCAGTTCACTAAGCCCACTTGGCTGCCCAATTTCACTCTTCTAGGATCAAGCGTTCGTTTCCAGTAACAGTTTGAATTTTTCGGTTTCACTCTGTTTTCTCCTACATAGATAGCTGTGTTTGGAATTTTAAATCAAACACGGTTTGTGCAAGCTCCTTGAAACTTGACCAAATGAAGTAGTTCTAAGTTCTATCTCTATGGTTTGTTTCCTCTTGAAGTACCCCATGCAGAGACTGGCGAAAAAAACTTTCATTTGAATGGAGTTGCCAAGCTTCCAAAAAACTACTAGTTTGCTGAAATCTCAGCAAACGTTTTTTCACCAAATCTTGATGATACTTGGTGGTAATGATCAGTTCACTAAGCCCACTTGGCTGACCTATTTTCACTCTTCTAGGTTCAAGCGTTCGTTTCCAGTAACAGTTTGAATTTTTAGGTTTCACTCTGTTTTCTCCTACATAGATAGCTGTGTTTGGAATTCTAAATCAAACACGGATTGTGCTAGCTCCTTGAAACTTGGCCAAATGAAGTAGTTCTAAGTTCTATCTCTATGGTTTGTTTCCTCTAGAAGTTCCCCATGCAGAGACTGGCGAAAATCACTTTCGTTTGAAAGGGGTTGCCAAGCTTCCAAAAAACTACTAGTTTGCTGAAATCTCTGCAAACATTTTTTCACCAAATCATGATGATACTTGGTGGTAATGATCAGTTCACTAAGCCCACTTGGCTGCCCAATTTTCACTCTTCTAGGTTCAAGCGTTTGTTTCCAGTAACACTTTGAATTTTTAGGTTTCACTCTGTTTTCTCCTACATAGATACCTGTGTTTGGAATTCTAAATCAAACACGGTTTGTGCTAGCTCCTTGAAACTTGACCAAATGAAGTAGTTCTAAGTTCTATCTCTATGGTTTGTTTCCTCTTGAAGTACCCCATGCAGAGACTGGCGAAAAACACTTTCATTTGAAAGGGGTTGCCAAGCTTCCAAAAAACTACTAGTTTGCTGAAATCTCAGCAAACATTGTCTCACCAAATCTTGATGATACTTGGTGGTAATGATCAGTTCACTAAGCCCACTTGGCTTCCCAATTTTCACTCTTCTTGGTTCAAGCGTTCGTTTCCAGTAACACTTTGAATTTTTAAATTTCACTCTGTTTTCTGCTATATATATAGATGTGTTTGAAACTCTAAATCAAACACGGTTTGTGCTAGATCCTTGAAACTTGACCAAATTAAGTAGTTCTAAGTTCTATCTCTATGGTTTGTTTCCTCTTGAAGTACCCCATGCAGAGACTGTCAAAAAACACTTTCGTTTGAAAGGGGTTGCCAAGCTTCCAAAAAACTTCTAGTTTGCTGAAATCTCAGCAAACATTTTTTAACCAAATCTTGATGATACTAGGTGGTAATGATCAGTTCACTAAGCCCACTTGGCTGCCCAATTTCACTCTTCTAGGATCAAGCGTTCGTTTCCAGTAACAGTTTGAATTTTTCGGTTTCACTCTGTTTTCTCCTATAGATAGCTGTGTTTGGAATTTTAAATCAAACACGGTTTGTGCAAGCTCCTTGAAACTTGACCAAATGAAGTAGTTCTAAGTTCTATCTCTATGGTTTGTTTCCTCTTGAAGTACCCCATGCAGAGACTGGCGAAAAACACTTTCGTTTGAATGGAGTTGCCAAGCTTCCAAAAAACTACTAGTTTGCTGAAATCTCAGCAAACATTGTCTCACCAAATCTTGATGATACTTGGTGGTAATGATCAGTTCACTAAGCCCACTTGGCTGCACAATTTTCACTCTTCTAGGTTCAAGCGTTCGTTTCCAGTATCAGTTTGAATTTTTAGGTTTCACTCTGTTTTCACCTACATAGATAGCTGTGTTTGGAATTCTAAATCAAACACGGTTTGTGCTAGCTCCTTGAAATTGACCAAATGAAGTAGTTCTAAGTTCTATCTCTATGGTTTGTTTCCTCTTGAAGTTCCACATGCAGAGACTGGCGAAAAACACTTTCGTTTGAAAGGGGTTGCCAAGCTTCCAAAAAACTACTAGTTTGCTGAAATCTCAGCACACATTTTTTCACCAAATCTTGATGATACTTGGTGGTAATGATCAGTTCACTAAGCCCACTTGGCTGCCCAAATTTCACCCTTCTAGGTTCAAGCGTTCGTTTCCAGTAACACTTTGAAATTTTAGGTTTCACTCTGTTTTCTCCTACATAGATAGCTGTGTTTGGAATTCTAAATCAAACACGGTTTGTGCTAGATCCTTGAAATTGACCAAATGAAGTAGTTCTAAGTTCTATCTCTATGGTTTGTTTCCTCTTGAAGTTCCACATGCAGAGACTGGCGAAAAACACTTTCGTTTGAAAGGGGTTGCCAAGCTTCCAAAAAACTACTAGTTTGCTGAAATCTCAGCACACATTTTTTCACCAAATCTTGATGATACTTGGTGGTAATGATCAGTTCACTAAGCCCACTTGGCTGCCCAATTTTCACTCTTCTAGGTTCAAGCTTTCGTTTCCAGTAACACTTTGAATTTTTAGGTTTCACTCTGTTTTCTGCTATATATATAGATGTGTTTGAAACTCTAAATCAAACACGGTTTTTTCTAGATCCTTGAAACTTGACAATATGAAGTAGTTCTAAGTTCTCTCTCTATGGTTTGTTTCCTCTTGAAGTACACCATGCAGAGACTGGCGAAAAACACTTTCGTTTGAAAGGGGTTGCCAAGCTTCCAAAAAACTTCTAGTTTGCTGAAATCTCAGCAAACATTTTTTCACCAAATCTTGATGATACTTGGTGGTAATGATCAGTTCACTAAGCCCACTTGGCTGCCCAATTTCACTCTTCTAGGATCAAGCGTTCGTTTCCAGTAACAGTTTGAATTTTTTGGTTTCACCCTGTTTTCTCCTACATAGATAGCTGTGTTTGGAATTTTAAATCAAACACGGTTTGTGCAAGCTCCTTGAAACTTGACCAAATGAAGTAGTTCTAAGTTCTATCTCTATGGTTTGTTTCCTCTTGAAGTACCCCATGCAGAGACTGGCGAAAAAAACTTTCATTTGAATGGAGTTGCCAAGCTTCCATAAAACTACTAGTTTGCTGAAATCTCAGCAAACGTTTTTTCACCAAATCTTGATGATACTTGGTGGTAATGATCAGTTCACTAAGCCCACTTGGCTGACCAATTTTCACTCTTCTTGGTTCAGGCGTTCGTTTTTAGTAACAGTTTGAATTTTTAGGTTTCACTCTGTTTTCTCCTACATAGATAGCTGTGTTTGGAATTCTAAATCAAACACGGTTTTCGCTAGCTCCTTGAAATTGACGAAATAAAGTAGTTCTAGGTTCTATCTCTATGGTTTGTTTCCTCTTGAAGTACCCCATGCAGAGACTGGCGAAAAACACTTTCGTTTGAAAGGGGTTGCCAAGCTTCCAAAAAACCACTAGTTTGCTGAAATCTCAGCAAACATTGTTTCACCAAATCTTGATGATACTTGGTGGTAATGATCAGTTCACTAAGCCCACTTGGCTGCCCAATTTTCACTCTTCTAGGTTCAAGCGTTCGTTTCCAGTATCAGTTTGAATTTTTAGGTTTCACTCTGTTTTCTCCTACATAGATAGCTGTGTTTGGAATTCTAAATCAAACACGGTTTTCGCTAGCTCCTTGAAATTGACCAAATGAAGTAGTTCTAAGTTCTATCTCTATGGTTTGTTTCCTGTTGAAGTTCCCCATGCAGAGACTTTCAAAAAACACTTTCATTTGAAAGGGTTGCCAAGCTTCCAAAAAACTACTAGTTTGCTGAAATCTCAGCAAACATTTTTTCACCAAATCTTGATGATACTTGGTGGTAATGATCAGTTCACTAAGCCCACTTGGCTGTCCAATTTTCACTTTTCTAGGTTCAAGCGTTCGTTTCCAGTAACACTTTGAATTTTTAGGTTTCACTCTGTTTTCTGCTATATAGATAGATGTGTTTAAAACTCTAAATCAAACACGGTTTGTGCTAGCTCTTTGAAACTTGACCAAATGAAGTAGTTCTAAGTTCTATCTCTATGGTTTGTTTCCTCTTGAAGTACCCCATGCAGAGACTGGCGAAAAACACTTTCGTTTGAAAGGGCTTGCCAAGCTTCCAAAAAACTACTAGTTTGCTGAAATCTCAGCAAACATTGTTTCACCAAAACTTGATGATACTTGGTGGTAATGATCAGTTCACTAAGCCCACTTGGCTGATCAATTTTTATTCTTCTAGGTTGAAGCATTCTTTTCCAGTAACAGTCTGAATTTTTAGGTTTCACTCTTTTTTTTCCTACATAGATAGCTGTGTTTGGAATTCTAAATCAAACACGGTTTGTGCTAGCTCCTTGAAACTTGACCAAATGAAGTAGTACTAAATTATATCTCTATGGTTTGTTTCCTCTTTAAGTACCCCATGCAGAGACTGGTGAAAAACACTTTCGTTTGAAAGGGGTTGCCAAGCTTCCAAAAAACTACTAGTTTGCTGCAATCTCAGCAAACATTTTTTCAACAAATCTTGATGATACTTGGTGGTAATGATCAGTTCACTTAGCCCACTTGGCTGCCCAATTTTCACTCTTCTAGGTTCAAGCGTTCGTTTCCTGTAGCAGTTTGAATTTTTAGGTTTCACTCTGTTTTCTCCTACATAGATAGTTGTGTTTGGAATTCTAAATCAAAAACGGTTTGTGGTAGCTCCTTGAAACTTGACAAAATGAAGTAGTTCTAAGTTCTATCTCTATGGTTTGTTTCCTCTTGAAGAACCCCATGCAGAGACTTGCAAAAAACACTTTCGTTTGAAAGGGGTTGCCAAGCTTCCAAAAAACTACTAGTTTGCTGAAATCTCAGCAAACGTTTTTTCACCAAATCTTGATGATACTTGGTGGTAATGATCAGTTCACTAAGCCCACTTGGCTGCCCAATTTTCATTCTTCTAGGTTCAAGAGTTCGTTTTCAGTAACAGTTTGAATTTTTAGGTTTCACTCTGTTTTCTCCTACATAGATAGCTGTGTTTGGAATTCTAAATCAAACACGGATTGTGCTAGCTCCTTGAAATTGACCAAATGAAGTAGTTCTAAGTTCTATCTCTATGGTTTGTTTCCTCTTGAAGTTCCCCATGAAGAGACTGGCGAAAAACAGTTTCGTTTGAAAGTGGTTGCCAAGCTTCCAAAAAACTACTAGTTTGCTGAAATCACAGCAAACATTTTTTCACCAAATCATGATGATACTTGGTGGTAATGATCACTTCACTAAGCCCACTTGGCTGCCCAATTTTCACTATTCTAGGTTCAAGCGTTCGTTTCCAGTAACACTTTGAATTTTTAGGTTTCACTCTGTTTTCTCCTACACAGATAGCTGTGTTTGGAATTCTAAATCAAACACGGTTTGTGCTAGCTCCTTTAAACTTGACCAAATGAAGTAGTTCTAAGTTCTATCTCTATAGTTTGTTTCCTCTTGAAGTACCCCATGCAGAGACTGGCAAAAACACTTTCGTTTGAAAGGGGTTGCCAAGCTTCCAAAAAACTACTAGTTTGCTGAAATCTCAGCAAACATTTTTTCACCAAATCTTGATGATACTTGGTGGTAATGATCAGTTCACTAAGCCCACTTGGCTGCCCAATTTTCACTCTTCTAGGTTCAAGCGTTCGTTTCCTGTAGCAGTTTGAATTTTTTGGTTTCACTCTGTTTTCTCCTACATAGATAGTTGTGTTTGGAATTCTAAATCAAAAACGGTTTTTGGTAGCTCCTTGAAACTTGACAAAATGAAGTAGTTCTAAGTTCTATCTCTATAGTTTGTTACCTCTTGAAGTACCCCATGCAGAGACTGGCGAAAAACACTTTCGTTTGAAAGGGGTTGCCAAGCTTCCAAAAAACTACTAGTTTGCTGAAATCTCAGCAAACATTTTTTCACCAAATCTTGATGATACTTGGTGGTAATGATCAGTTCACTAAGCCCACTTGGCTGCCCAATTTTCACTCTTCTAGGTTCAAGCGTTCGTTTCCTGTAGCAGTTTGAATTTTTTGGTTTCACTCTGTTTTCTCCTACATAGATAGTTGTGTTTGGAATTCTAAATCAAAAACGGTTTTTGGTAGCTCCTTGAAACTTGACAAAATGAAGTAGTTCTAAGGTCTATCTCTATGGTTTGTTTCCTCTTTAAGTACCCCATGCAGAGACTTGCAAAAAACACTTTCGTTTGAAAGGGGTTGCCAAGCTTCCAAAAAACTACTAGTTTGCTGAAATCTCAGCAAACATTTTTTCAACAAATCTTGATGATACTTGGTGGTAATGATCAGTTCTCTAATCCCACTTGGCTGCCCAATTTTTATTCTTCTAGGTTGAAGCATTCGTTTCCAGTAACAGTTTGAATTTTTAGGTTTCACTCTGTTTTCTCCTACATAGATAGCTGTGTTTGGAATTCTAAATCAAACACGGTTTTCGCTAGCTCCTTGAAATTGACCAAATGAAGTAGTTCTAAGTTCTATCTCTATGGTTTGTTTCCTGTTGAAGTTCCCCATGCAGAGACTGGCAAAAAACACTTTCATTTGGAAGGGTTGCCAAGCTTCCAAAAAACTACTAGTTTGCTGAAATCTCAGCAAACATTTTTTCAGCAAATCTTGATGATACTTGGTGGTAATGATCAGTTCACTAAGCCCACTTGGCTGTCCAATTTTCACTTTTCTAGGTTCAAGCGTTCGTTTCCAGTAACACTTTGAATTTTTAGGTTTCACTCTGTTTTCTGCTATATAGATAGATGTGTTTAAAACTCTAAATCAAACACGGTTTGTGCTAGCTCTTTGAAACTTGACCAAATGAAGTAGTTCTAAGTTCTATCTCTATGGTTTGTTTCCTCTTGAAGAACCCCATGCAGAGACTTGCAAAAAACACTTTCGTTTGAAAGGGCTTGCCAAGCTTCCAAAAAACTACTAGTTTGCTGCAATCTCATCAAATATTTTTTCAACAAATCTTGATGATACTTGGTGGTAATGATCAGTTCTCTAATCCCACTTGGCTGCCCAATTTCATTCTTCTAGGATCAAGCGTTCGTTTCCAGTAACAGTTTGAATTTTAGGTTTCACTCTGTTTTCTTCTACATAGATAGTTGTGTTTGGAATTCTAAATCAAACACGGTTTGTGCAAGATTCTTGAAACTTGACCAAATGAAGTAGTTCTAAGTTCTATCTCTACGGTTTGTTTCCTCGTGAAGTTCCCCATGCAGAGACTGGCAAAAAACACTTTCGTTTGAAAGGGGTTGCCAAGCTTCCAAAAAACTACTAGTTTGCTGAAATCTCAGCAAACGTTTTTTCACCAAATCTTGATGATACTTGGTGGTAATGATCAGTTCACTAAGCCCACTTGGCTGCCCAATTTTCATTCTTCTAGGTTCAAGAGTTCGTTTTCAGTAACAGTTTGAATTTTTAGGTTTCACTCTGTTTTCTCCTACATAGATAGCTGTGTTTGGAATTCTAAATCAAACACGGATTGTGCTAGCTCCTTGAAATTGACCAAATGAAGTAGTTCTAAGTTCTATCTCTATGGTTTGTTTCCTCTTGAAGTTCCCCATGAAGAGACTGGCGAAAAACAGTTTCGTTTGAAAGTGGTTGCCAAGCTTCCAAAAAACTACTAGTTTGCTGAAATCTCAGCAAACATTTTTTCACCAAATCATGATGATACTTGGTGGTAATGATCACTTCACTAAGCCCACTTGGCTGCCCAATTTTCACTATTCTAGGTTCAAGCGTTCGTTTCCAGTAACACTTTGAATTTTTAGGTTTCACTCTGTTTTCTCCTACACAGATAGCTGTGTTTGGAATTCTAAATCAAACACGGTTTGTGCTAGCTCCTTTAAACTTGACCAAATGAAGTAGTTCTAAGTTCTATCTCTATAGTTTGTTTCCTCTTGAAGTACCCCATGCAGAGACTGGCGAAAAACACTTTCGTTTGAAAGGGGTTGCCAAGCTTCCAAAAAACTACTAGTTTGCTGAAATCTCAGCAAACATTTTTTCACCAAATCTTGATGATACTTGGTGGTAATGATCAGTTCACTAAGCCCACTTGGCTGCCCAATTTTCACTCTTCTAGGTTCAAGCGTTCGTTTCCTGTAGCAGTTTGAATTTTTTGGTTTCACTCTGTTTTCTCCTACATAGATAGTTGTGTTTGGAATTCTAAATCAAAAACGGTTTTTGGTAGCTCCTTGAAACTTGACAAAATGAAGTAGTTCTAAGGTCTATCTCTATGGTTTGTTTCCTCTTTAAGTACCCCATGCAGAGACTAGCAAAAAACACTTTCGTTTGAAAGGGGTTGCCAAGCTTCCAAAAAACTACTAGTTTGCTGAAATCTCAGCAAACATTTTTTCAACAAATCTTGATGATACTTGGTGGTAATGATCAGTTCTCTAATCCCACTTGGCTGCCCAATTTTTATTCTTCTAGGTTGAAGCATTCGTTTCCAGTAACAGTTTGAATTTTTATTTTTCACTCTGTTTTCTCCTACATAGATAGCTGTGTTTGGAATTCTAAATCAAACACGGTTTCTGCTAGCTCTTTGAAACTTGACCAAATGAAGTATTTCTATGTTCTATCTCTATGGTTTTTTTCCTCTTGAAGTACCCAATGCATAGACTGGCGAAAAACACTTTCGTTTTAAAGGGGTTGCCAAGCTTCCAAGAAACTACTAGTTTGCTGAAATCTCAGCAAACATTGTTTCACCAAATCTTGATGATACTTGGTGGTAGTGATCAGTTCACTAAGCCCACTTGGCTGCCCAAGTTTTATTCTTGTAGGTTGAAGCATTCGTTTCCTGTAACAGTTTCAATTTTTAGGTTTCACTCTGTATTCTGGTATATAGATAGATGTGTTTGAAACTCTAAATCAAACACGGTTTCTGCTAGCTCCTTGAAACTTGACCAAATGAACAGTTCTAAGTTCTAACTCTATGTTTTGTTTCCTCTTGAAGTACCCCATGCAGAAACTGGCGAAAAACACTTTCGTTTTAAAGGTGTTGCCAAGCTTCCAAAAAACTACTAGTTTGCTGAAATCTCAGCAAACATTTTTTCACCAAATCTTGATGATACTTGGTGGTAAAGATCAGTTCACTAAGCCCACTTGGCTGCCATATTTTTATTCTTCTAGGTTGAAGCATTCGTTTCCAGTAACAGTTTGAATTTTTAGGTTTCACTCTGTTTTCTCCTACATAGATAGTTTTGAGTTTGGAATTCTAAATCAAACACGGTTTGTGCTAGCTCCTTTTAACTTGACCAAATGAAGTAGTTGTAAGTTCTATCTCTATGGTTTGTTTCCTCTTGAAGTACCCCATGCAGAGACTGGCGAAAAACACTTTCGTTTGAAAGGGGTTGCCAAGCTTCCAAAAAACTACTAGTTTGCTGAAATCTCAGCAAACATTTTTTCACCAAATCTTGATGATACTTGGTGGTAATGATCAGTTCACTAAACGCACTTGGCTGCCCAATTTTCACTCTTCTAGGTTCAAGCGTTCGTTTCCTGTAGCAGTTTGAATTTTTTGGTTTCACTCTGTTTTCTCCTACATAGATAGTTGTGTTTGGAATTCTAAATCAAAAACGGTTTGTGGTAGCTCCTTGAAACTTGACCAAATGAAGTAGCACTAAATTCTATCTCTATGGTTTGTTTCCTCTTGAAGTACCCCATGCAGAGACTGGCGAAAAACACTTTCGTTTGAAAGGGGTTGCCAAGCTTCCAAAAAACTACTAGTTTGCTGAAATCTCAGCAAATATTGTTTCACCAAATCTTGATGATACTTGGTGGTAGTGATCAGTTCCCTAAGCCCACTTGGCTGCCCAAGTTTTATTCTTGTAGGTTGAAGCATTCGTTTCCCTTAACGGTTTGAATTTTTAGGTTTCACTCTGTTTTCTCCTACATAGATAGCTGTGTTTGGAGTTCTAAATCAAACACGGTTTGTGCTAGCTCCTTGAAACTTGACCAAATGAAGTAGTTCTAAGTTCTATATCTATGGTTTGTTTTCTCTTGAAGTACCCCATGCAGAGACAGGCGAAAAATACTTTCGTTTGAAAGGGGTTGCCAAGTTTCCAAAAAACTACTAGTTTGCTGAAATCTCAGCAAACATTTTTTCACCAAATCTTCATGATACTTGGTGGTAATGATCAGTTCACTAAGCCCACTTGGCTGCCCAATTTTCACTCTTCTAGGCTCAAGCATTCGTTTCCTGTAGCAGTTTGAATTTTTTGGTTTCACTCTGTTTTCTCCTACATAGATAGTTGTGTTTGGAATTCTAAATCAAAAAAGGTTTGTGGTAGCTCCTTGAAACTTGACAAAATGAAGTAGTTCTAAGTTCTATCTCTATGGTTTTTTCCTCTTGAAGTACCCCATGCAGAGACTTGCAAAAAACACTTTCCTTTGAAAAGGGTTGCCAAGTTTCCAAAAAACTACTAGTTTGCTGAAATCTCAGCAAACATTTTTTCAACAAATCTTGATGATACTTGGTGGTAATGATCAGTTCTCTAATCCCACTTGGCTGCCCAATTTTTATTCTTCTAGGTTGAAGCATTCGGTTCCAGTAACAGTTTGAATTTTTAGGTTTCACTCTGTTTTCTCCTACATAGATAGCTGTGTTTGGAATTCTAAATCAAACACGGTTTGTGCTAGCTCCTTGAAACTTGACCAAATGAAGTAGTTCTAAGTTCTATCTCTATGGTTTGTTTCCTCTTGAAGTTCCCCATGCAGAGACTGGCAAAAAACACTTTCGTTTGAAAGGGGTTGCCAAGCTTCCAAAAAACTACTAGTTTGCTGAAATCTCAGGAAACATTGTTTCACCAAATCTTGATGATACTTGGTGGTAGTGATCAGTTCACTGAGCCCACTTGGCTGCCCAATTTTTATTCTTCTAGGTTGAACCATTCGTTTCCTGTGACAGTTTGAATTTTTAGGTTCACTCTGTTTTCTCCTACATAGATAGCTGTGTTTGGAGTTCTAAATCAAACACGGTTTGTGCTAGCTCCTTGAAACTTGACCAAATGAAGTAGTTCTAAGTTCTATATCTATTGTTTGTTTTCTCTTGAAGTACCCCATGCAGAGACAGGCGAAAAACACTTTCGATTGAAAGGGGTTGCCAAGCTTCTAAAAAACTACTAGTTTGCTGAAATCTCAGCAAACATTGTTTCACCGAAACTTGATGATACTTGGTGGTAATGATCAGTACACTAAGCCCACTTGGCTGCCCAATTTTCATTCTTCTAGGTTGACGCATTCGTTTCCTTTAACAGTTTGAATTTTTAGGTTTCACTCTGTTTTCTCCTACATTGATAGCTGTGTTTGGAGTTCTAAATCAAACACGGTTTGTGCTAGCTCCTTGAAACTTGACCAAATGAAGTAGTTCTAAGTTCTATATCTATGGTTTGTTTTCTCTTGAAGTACCCCATGCAGAGACAGGCGAAAAACACTTTCGTTTGAAAGGGGTTGCCAAGCTTCTAAAAAACTACTAGTTTGCTGAAAACTCAGCAAACATTGTTTCACCAAAACTTGATGATACTTGGTGGTAATGATCAGTTCACTAAGCCCACTTGGCTGCCCAGTTTTCACTCTTCTAGGTTCAAGCGTTCGTTTCCAGTAACACTTTGAATTGATAGGTTTCACTCTGTTTTCTGCTATATAGATAGAAGTGTTTGAAACTCTAAATCAAACACGGTTTGTGCTAGCTCCTTGAAACTTGACCAAATGAAGTAGTTCTAACTTCTATCTCTATGGTTTGTTTCCTCTTGAAGTACCCCATGCAGAGACTGGCAAAAAACACTTTCGTTTGAAAGGGGTTGCCAAGCTTCCAAAAAACTACTAGTTTGCTGAAATCTCAGCAAACATTTTTTCACCAAATCTTCATGATACTTGGTGGTAATGATCAGTTCAAAAGCCCACTCGGTTGCCCAATTTTCACTCTTCTAGGTTCAAGCGTTCGTTTCCAGTAACAGTTTGAATTTTTAGGTTTCACTCTGTTTTCTCCTGCATAGATATCTGTGTTTGGAATTCTAAATCAAACACGGTTTCTGCTAGCTCCTTGAAACTTGACCAAATGAACAGTTCTAAGTTCTAACTCTATGTTTTGTTTCCTCTTGAAGTACCCCATGCAGAGACTGGCGAAAAACAATTTCGTTTGAAAGGGGTTGCCAAGCTTCCAAAAAACTACTAGTTTGCTGAAATCTCAGCAAACATTTTTTCACCAAATCTTGATGATACTTGGTGGTAGTGATCAGTTCACTAAGCCCACTTGGCTGCCCAAGTTTTATTCTTCTAGGTTGAAGCATTCTTTTCCTGTAACAGTTTGAATTTTTAGGTTTCACTCTGTTTTCTCCTACATAGATAGCTGTGTTTGAACTTCTAAATCAAACACGGTTTGTGCTAGCTCCTTGAAACTTGACCAAATGAAGTAGTTCTAAGTTCTATATCTATGGTTTGTTTTCTCTTGAAGTACCAGATGCAGAGACAGGCAAAAAACACTTTCGTTTGAAAGGGGTTGCCAAGCTTCCAAAAAACTACTAGTTAGCTGAAATCTAAGCAAACATTTTTTCACCAAAACTTGATGATACTTGGTGGTAATGATCAGTTCACTAAGCCCACTTGGCTGCCCAATTTTTATTCTTCTAGGTTGAAGCATTCGTTTCCAGTAACAGTTTGAATTTTTAGGTTTCACTCTGTTTTCTCCTACATAGATAGCTGTGTTTGAAATTCTAAATCAAACACGGTTTGTGCAAGCTCCTTGAACCTTGACCAAATGAAGTAGTTCTAAGTTCTATCTCTAGGGTGTGTTTCCTCTAGAAGTACCTTATGCAGAGACTGGCGAAAAACACTTTCGTTTGAAAGGTGTTGCCAAGCTTCCAAAAAACTACTAGTTTCCTGAAATCTCAGCAAACATTTTTTCACCAAATCTTGATGATACTTGGTGGTAATGATCAGTTCACTAAGCCCACTTGGCTGCCCAATTTTCACTCTTCTATGTTCAAGCTTTCGTTTCCAGTAACAGTTTGAATTTTTAGGTTTCACTCTGTTTTCTCCTACATAGATAGCTGTGTTTGGAATTCTGTATCAAACACGGTTTGTGCTAGCTCCTTGAAACTTGACCAAATGAAGTAGTTCTAAGTTCTATCTCTTTGGTTTGTTTTTTCTTGAAGTACCCCATGCAGAGACTGGCGAAAAACACTTTCGTTTGAAAGGGGTTGCCAAGCTTCCAAAAAACTACTTGTTTGCTCAAATCTCAGCAAACATTGTTTCACCAAATCTTGATGATACTTGGTGGTAGTGATCAGTTCACTAAGCCCACTTGGCTGTCAAGTTTTATTCTTCTAGGTTGAAGCATTCGTTTCCTGTAACAGTTTGAATTTTTAGGTTTCACTCTGTTTTCTGCTATATAGATAGATGTGTTTAAAACTCTAAATCAAACACGGTTTGTGCTAGCTCTTTGAAACTTGACCAAATGAAGTAGTTCTAAGTTCTATCTCTTTGGTTTGCTTTTTCTTGAAGTACCCCATGCAGAGACTGGCGAAAAACACTTTCGTTTGAAAGGGGTTGCCAAACGTCCAAAAAACTACTAGTTTGCTGAAATCTCAGCAAACAATTTTTCACCAAATCTTGATGATACTTGGTGGTAATGATCAGTTCACTAAGCATACTTGGCTGCCCAATTTTCACTCTTCTAGGTTCAAGCGTTCGTTTCCAGTAACACTTTGAATTTTTAGGTTTCACTCTGTTTTCTGCTATATAGATAGATGTGTTTAAAACTCTAAATCAAACACGGTTTGTGCTAGCTCCTTTAAACTTCACCAAATGAAGTAGTTCTAAGTTCTATCTCTATGGTTTGTTTCCTCTTGAAGTTCCCCATGCAGTGACTGGCAAAAAACACTTTCGTTTGAAAGGGGTTGCCAAGCTTCCAAAAAACTACTCGTTTGCTGAAATCTCAGCAAACATTTTTTCACCAAATCTTGATGATACTTGGTGGTAATGATCAGTTCACTAAGCCCACTTGGCTGCCCAATTTTCACTCTTCTAGGTTCAAGCGTTCGTTTCCAGGAACACTTTGAATTTTTAGGTTTCACTCTGTTTTCTGCTATATAGATAGAAGTGTTTGAAGCTCTAAATCAAACACGGTTTTTGCAGGCTCCTTGAAACTTGACCAAATGAAGTAGTTCTAAGTTCTATCTCTATGGTTTGTTTCCTCTTGAAGTACCCCATGCAGAGACTGGCGAAAAACACTTTCGTTTGAAAGGGGTTGCCAAGCTTCCAAAAAACTACTAGTTTGCTGAAATCTCAGCAAACATTTTTTCACCAAATCTTCATGATACTTGGTGGTAATGATCAGTTCACTAAGCCCACTTGGCTGCCCAATTTTTATTCTTCTAGGTTGAAGCATTCGTTTCCAGTAACAGTTTGAATTTTTAGGTTTCACTCTGTTTTCTCCTACATAGATAGATGTGTTTGAAATTCTAAATCAAACACGGTTTTGCTAGCTCCTTGAACCTTGACCAAATGAAGTAGTTCTAAGTTCTATCTCTATGGTTTGTTTCCTCTTGAAGTACCCCATGCAGAGACTCTCGAAAAACACTTTCGTTTGAAAGGGGTTGCCAAACTTCCAAAAAAACTACTAGTTTGCTGAAATCTCAGCAAACATTTTTTCACCAAATCTTGATGATACTTGGTGGTAATGATCAGTTCACTAAGCCCACTTGTCTGCCCAATTTTCACTCTTCTAGGTTCAAGCGTTCGTTTCCTGTAGCAGTTTGAATTTTTTGGTTTCACTCTGTTTTCTCCTACATAGATAGTTGTGTTTGGAATTCTAAATCAAAAACGGTTTGTGGTAGCTCCTTGAAACTTGACAAAATGAAGTAGTTCTAAGTTCTATATCTATGGTTTGTTTCCTCTTGAAGTACCCCATGCAGAGACTTGCAAAAAACACTTTCGTTTGAAAGGGGTTGCCAAGCTTCCAAAAAACTACTAGTTTGCTGAAATCTCAGCAAACATTTTTTCAACAAATCTTGATGATACTTGGTGGTAATGATCAGTTCTCTAATCCCACTTGGCTGCCCCATTTTTATTCTTCTAGGTTGAAGCATTCGTTTCCAGTAACAGTTTGAATTTTTACGTTTCACTCTGTTTTCTCCTACATAGATACCTGTGTTTGGAATTCTAAATCAAACACGGTTTGTGCTAGCTCCTTGAAACTTGACCAAATGAAGTAGTTCTAAGTTCTATCTCTATTTTTTGTTTCCTCTTGAAGTTCCCCATGCAGAGACTGGCAAAAAACACTTTCGTTTGAAAGGGGTTGCCAAGCTTCCAAAAAACTACTAGTTTGCTGAAATCTCAGCAAACATTTTTTCACCAAATCTTGATGATACTTGGTGGTAATGATCAGTTCACTAAGCCCACTTGGCTGCCCAATTTTCACTCTTCTAGGTTCAAGCGTTCGTTTCCAGGAACACTTTGAATTTTTAGGTTTCACTCTGTTTTCTGCTATATAGATAGAAGTGTTTGAAACTCTAAATCAAACACGGTTTTTGCAGGCTCCTTGAAACTTGACCAAATGAAGTAGTTCTAAATTCTATCTCTATGGTTTGTTTCCTCTTGAAGTACCCCATGCAGAGACTGGCGAAAAACACTTTCGTTTGAAAGGGGTTGCCAAGCTTCCAAAAAACTACTAGTTTGCTGAAATCTCAGCAAACATTGTTTCACCAAATCTTGATGATACTTGGTGGTAGTGATCAGTTCACTAAGCCCACTTGGCTGCCAAGTTTTATTCTTCTAGGTTGAAGCATTTGTTTCCTGTAACAGTTTGAATTTTTAGGTTTCACTCTGTTTTCTCCTACATAGATAGCTGTGTTTGGAATTCTAAATCAAACACGGTTTGTGCTAGCTCCTTGAAACTTGACCAAATAAAGTAGTTCTATGTTCTATCTCTATGTTTTGTTTCCTCTTGAAGTTCCCCATGCAGAGACAGGCAAAAAACACTTTCGTTTGAAAGGGATTGCCAAGCTTCCAAAAAACTACTAGTTTGCTGAAATCTCAGCAAACATTATTTCACCAAATCTTGATGATACTTGGTGGTAATGATCAGTTCACTAAGCCCACTTGGCTGCCCAATTTTCACTCTTCTAGGTTCAAGCGTTCGTTTCCAGTAACATTTTGAATTTTTAGGTTTCACTCTGTTTTCTGCTATATAGATAGATGTGTTTGGAATTCTAAATCCAACACGGTTTGTGCTACCTCCTTGAAACTTGACCAAATGAAGTATTTCTAAGTTATATCTCTATGTTTGTTTCCTCTTGAAGTACCCCATGCAGAGACTGGCGAAAAACACTTTCGTTTGAAAGGGGTTGCCAAGCTTCCAAAAAATTGCAAGTTTGCTGAAATCTCAGCAAACATTTTTTCACCAAATCTTCATGATACCTGGTGGTAATGATCAGTTCACTAAGCCCACTTGGTTGCCCAATTTTCACTCTTCTAGGTTCAAGCGTTTGTTTCATGTAACAGTTTGAAATTTTAGGTTTCACTCTGTTTTCTCCTACATAGATAGCTGTGTTTGGAATTCTAAAACAAACACGGTTTCTGCTACCTCCTTGAAACTTGACCAAATGAAGTATTTCTAAGTTCTATCTCTATGGTTTGTTTCCTCTTGAAGTACCCCATGCAGAGACTGGCGAAAAACACTTTCGTTTGAAAGGGGTTGCCAAGCTTCCAAAAAACTACTAGTTTGCTGAAATCTCAGCAAACATTGTTTCACCAAATCTTGATGATACTTGGTGGTAGTGATCAGTTCACTAAGCCCACTTGGCTGCCCAAGTTTCATTCTTCTAGGTTGAAGCATTCGTTTCCTGTAACAGTTTGAATTTTTAGGTTTCACTCTGTTTTCTCCTACATAGATAGCTGTGTTTGGAATTCTAAATCAAACACGGTTTGTGCTAGCTCCTTGATACTTGACCAAATGAAGTAGTTCTAAGTTCTATATCTATGGTTTGTTTTCTCTTAAAGTACCCCATGCAGAGACAGGCGAAAAACACTTTCGTTTGAAAGGGGTTGCCAAGCTTCCAAAAAACTACTAGTTAGCTGAAATCTCAGCAAACATTTTTTCACCAAATCTTGATGATACTTGGTGGTAATGATCAGTTCACTAAGCCCACTTGGCTGCCCAATTTTTATTCTTCTAGATTGAAGCATTCGTTTCCAGTAACAGTTTGAATATTTAGGTTTCACTCTGTTTTCTCCTACATGGATAGCTGTGTTTGAAATTCTAAATCAAACACGGTTTTACTAGCTCCTTGAACCTTGACCAAATGAAGTAGTTCTAAGTTCTATCTCTATGGTTTGTTTCCTCTTGAAGTACCCCATGCAGAGACTGGCGAAAAACACTTTCGTTTGAAAGGGGTTGACAAGCTTCCAAAAAAACTACTAGTTTGCTGAAATCTCAGCAAACATTTTTTCACCAAATCTTGATGATACTTGGTGGTAATGATCAGTTCACTAAGCCCACGTGGCTGCCCAATTTTCACTCTTCTAGGTTCAAGCGTTCGTTTCCAGTAACAGTTTGAATTTTTAGGTTTCACTCTGTTTTCTCCTACATAGATAGCTGTATTTGGAATTCTAAATGAAACACGGTATGAGCTAGCTCCTTGAAACTTCACCAAATGAATTAGTTCTAAGTTCTATCTCTATGGTTTGTTTCCTCTTGAAGTTCCCCATGCAGAGACAGGCAAAAAACACTTTCGTTTGAAAGGGATTGCCAAGCTTCCAAAAACTTCTAGTTTGCTGAAATCTCAGCAAACATTTTTTCACCAAATCTTGATGATACTTGGTGGTAATGATCAGTTCACTAAGCCCACTTGGCTGCCCAATTTTCACTCTTCTAGGTTCAAGCGTTCGTTTCCAGTAACACTTTGAATTTTTAGGTTTCACTCTGTTTTCTTCTATATAGATAGATGTGTTTGGAATTCTAAATACAACACGGTTTGTGCTACCTCCTTGAAACTTGACCAAATGAAGGATTTCTAAGTTATATCTCTATGTTTGTTTCCTCTTGAAGTACCCCATGCAGAGACTGGCGAAAAACACTTTCGTTTGAAAGGGGTTGCCAAGCTTCCAAAAAACTACTAGTTTGCTGAAATCTCAGCAAATATTTTTTCAAAAAATCTTGATGATACTTGGTGGTAATGATCAGTTCACTAAGCCCACTTGGCTGCCCAATTTTTATTCTTCTACGTTGAAGCATTCGTTTCCAGTAACAGTTTGAATTTTTAGTTTTCACTCTCTTTTCTCCTACATAGATAGCTGTGTTTGGAATTCTAAATCCAACACGGTTTGTGCTAGTTCCTTGAAACTTGACAAAATGAAGTTGTCCTAAGTTCTATCTCTATGGATTGTTTCCTCTGGAAGTACCCCATGCAGAGACTTGCAAAAAACACTTTCGTTTGAAAGGGGTTGCCAAGCTTCCAAAAAACTACTAGTTTGCTGAAATCTCAGCAAACATTTTTTCAACAAATCTTGATGATACTTGGTAGTAATGATCATTTCTCTAATCCCACTTGGCTGCCCAATTTTTATTCTTCTAGGTTGAAGCATTCGTTTCCAGTAACAGTTTGAATTTTTAGGTTTCACTCTGTTTTCTCCTACATAGATAGCTTTGTTTGGAATTCTAAATCAAACGCGGTTTGTGCTAGCTCCTTGAAACTTGACCAAATGAAGTAGTTCTAAGTTCTATCTTTATGGTTTGTTTCCTCTTGAAGTTCCCCATGCAGTGACTGGCAAAAAACACTTTCGTTTGAAAGGGGTTGCCAAGCTTCAAAAAATACTAGTTTGCTGAAATCTCAGCAAACATTTTTTCACCAAATCTTGATGATACTTGGTGGTAATGATCAGTTCACTAAGCCCACTTGGCTGCCCAATTTTCACTCTTCTAGGTTCAAGCGTTCGTTTCCAGTAACACTTTGAATTTTTAGGTTTCACTATGTTTTCTGCTATATAGATAGAATTGTTTGAAACTCTAAATCAAACACGGTTTTTGCAGGCTCCTTGAAACTTGACCAAATGAAGTAGTTCTAAGTTCTATCTCTATGGTTTGTTTCCTCTTGAAGTACCCCATGCAGAGACTGGCGAAAAACACTTTCGTTTGAAAGGGGTTGCCAAGCTTCCAAAAAACTACTAGTTAGCTGAAATCTCAGCAAACATTTTTTCACCAAATCTTGATGATACTTGGTGGTAATGATCAGTTCACTAAGCCCACTTGGCTGCCCAATTTTTATTCTTCTAGGTTGAAGCATTCGTTTCCAGTAACAGTTTGAATTTTTAGGTTTCACTCTGTTTTCTCCTACATAGATAGCTGTGTTTGGAATTCTAAATCAAACACGGTTTGTGCTACCTCCTTGAAACGTGACCAAATGAAGTAGTTCTAAGTTCTATCTCTAAGGTTTGTTTCCTCTTGAAATACCCCATGCAGAGACTGGCGAAAAACACTTTCGTTTGAAAGGGGTTGCCAAGCTTCCAAAAAACTACTAGTTTGCTGAAATCTCAGTAAACATTTTTTCACCAAATCTTGATGATACTTGGTGGTAATGATCAGTTCACTAAGCCCACTTGGCTGCCCAATTTTCACTCTTCTAGGTTCAAGCGTTCGTTTCCAGTAACACTTTGAATTTTTAGGTTTCATACTGTTTTCTCCTACATAGATAATTGTGTTTGGAATTCTAAAACAAATACGGTTTCTGCTACCTCCTTGAAACTTGACCAAATGAAGTATTTCTAAGTTCTATCTCTATGGTTTGTTTCCTCTTGAAGTACCCCATGCAGAGACTGGCGAAAAACACTTTCGTTTGAAAGGGGTTGCCAAGCTTCCAAAAAACTACTAGTTTGCTGAAATCTCAGCAAACATTTTTTCACCAAATCTTCATGATACCTGGTGGTAGTGATCAGTTAACTAAGCCCACTTGGTTGCCCAAGTTTCATTCTTCTAGGTTGAAGCATTCGTTTCCTGTAACAGTTTGAATTTTTAGGTTTCACTCTGTTTTCTCCTACATAGATAGCTGTGTTTGGAATTCTAAATCAAACACGGTTTGTGCTAGCTCCTTGAAACTTGACCAAATGAAGTAGTTCTAAGTTCTATATCTATGGTTTGTTTTCTCTTAAAGTACCCCATGCAGAACAGGCGAAAAACACTTTCGTTTGAAACGGGTTGCCAAGCTTCCAAAAAACTACTAGTTTGCTGAAATCTCAGCAAACATTTTTTCACCAAATCTTGATGATACTTGGTGGTAATGATCAGTTCACTAAGCCCACTTGGCTGCCCAATTTTCACTCTTCTAGGTTCAAGCGTTCGTTTCCAGTAACACTTTGAATTTTTAGGTTTCACTCTATTTTCTGCTATATAGATAGAATTGTTTGAAACTCTAAATCAAACAAGGTTTTTGCAGGCTCCTTAAAACTTGACCAAATGAAGTAGTTCTAAGTTCTATCTCTATGGTTTGTTTCCTCTTGAAGTACACCATGCAGAGACTGGCGAAAAACACTTTCGTTTGAAAGGGGTTGCCAAGCTTCCAAAAAACTACTAGTTTGCTGAAATCTCAGCAAATATTTTTTCAAAAAATCATGATGATACTTGCTGGTAATGATCAGTTCACTAAGCCCACTTGGCTGCCCAATTTTTATTCTTCTAAGTTGAAGCATTCGTTTCCAGTAACAGTTTGAATTTTTAGTTTTCACTCTCTTTTCTCCTACATAGATAGCTGTGTTTGGAATTCTAAATCCAACACGGTTTGTGCTAGCTCCTTGAAACTTGACAAAATGAAGTTGTTCTAAGTTCTATCTCTATGGATTGTTTCCTCTGGAAGTACCCCATGCAGAGACTTGCAAAAAACACTTTCGTTTGAAAGGGGTTGCCAAGCTTCCAAAAAACTACTAGTTTGCTGAAATCTCAGCAAACATTTTTTCAACAAATCTTGATGATACTAGGTGGTAATGATCATTTCTCTAATCCCACTTGGCTGCATAATTTTTATTCTTCTAGGTTGAAGCATTCGTTTCCAGTAACAGTTTGAATTTTTAGGTTTCACTCTGTTTTCTCCTACATAGATAGCTTTGTTTGGAATTCTAAATCAAACGCGGTTTGTGCTAGCTCCTTGAAACTTGACCAAATGAAGTAGTTCTAAGTTCTATCTTTATGGTTTGTTTCCTCTTGAAGTTCCCCATGCAGTGACTGGCAAAAAACACTTTCGTTTGAAAGGGGTTGCCAAGCTTCAAAAAAACTACTAGTTTGCTGAAATCTCAGCAAACATTTTTTCACCAAATCTTGATGATACTTGGTGGTAATGATCAGTTCACTAAGCCCACTTGGCTGCCCAATTTTCACTCTTCTAGGTTCAAGCGTTCGTTTCCAGTAACACTTTGAATTTTTAGGTTTCACTATGTTTTCAGCTATATAGATAGAATGGTTTGAAACTCTAAATCAAACACGGTTTTTGCAGGCTCCTTGAAATTTGATCAAATGAAGTAGTTCTAAGTTCTATCTCTATGGTTTGTTTCCTTTGAAGTACCGCATGCAGAGACTGGTGAAAAACACTTTCGTTTGAAAGGGGTTGCCAAGCTTCCAAAAAACTACTAGTTTGCTGGAATCTCAGCAAACATTTTTTCACCAAATCTTGATGATACTTGGTGGTAATGATCAGTTCACTAAGCCCACTTGGCTGCCCAATTTTCACTCTTCTAGGTTCAAGCGTTCGTTTCCAGTAGCAGTTTGAATTTTTTGGTTTCACTCTGTTTTCTCCTACATAGATAGTTGTGTTTGGAATTCTAAATCAAAAACGGTTTGTGGTAGCTCCTTGGAACTTGACAAAATGAAGTAGTTCTAAGTTCTATATCTATGGTTTGTTTCCTCTTGAAGTACCCCATGCAGAGACTTGCAAAAAACATTTTCGTTTGAAAGGGGTTGCCAAGCTTCCAAAAAACTACTAGTTTGCTGAAATCTCAGCAAACATTTTTTCAACAAATCTTGATGATACTTGGTGGTAATGATCAGTTCTCTAATCCCACTTGGCTGCCCCATTTTTATTCTTATAGGTTGAAGCATTCGTTTCCAGTAACAGTTTGAATTTTTACCTTTCACTCTGTTTTCTCATACATAGATACCTGTGTTTGGAATTCTAAATCAAACACGGTTTGTGCTAGCAACTTGAAACTTGACCAAATGAAGTAGTTCTAAGTTCTATCTCTATTTTTTGTTTCCTCTTGAAGTTCCCCATGCAGAGACTGGCAAAAAACACTTTCGTTTGAAAGGGGTTGCCAAGCTTCCAAAAAACTACTAGTTTGCTGAAATCTCAGCAAACATTTTTTCACCAAAACTTGATGATACTTGGTGGTAATGATCAGTTCACTAAGCCCACTTGGCTGCCCAATTTTCACTCTTCTAGGTTCAAGCGTTCGTTTCCAGGAACACTTTGAATTTTTAGGTTTCACTCTGTTTTCTGCTATATAGATAGAAGTGTTTGAAACTCTAAATCAAACACGGTTTTTGCAGGCTCCTTGAAACTTGACCAAATGAAGTAGTTCTAAGTTCTATCTCTATGGTTTGTTTCCTCTTGAAGTACCCCATGCAGAGACTGGCGAAAAACACTTTCGTTTGAAAGGGGTTGCCAAGCTTCCAAAAAACTACTAGTTTGCTGAAATCTCAGCAAACATTTTTTCACCAAATCTTCATGATACTTGGTGGTAATGATGAGTTCACTAAGCCCACTTGGTTGCCCAATTTTCACTCTTCTAGATTCAAGCGTTCGTTTCCTGTAACAGTTTGAATTTTTAGGTTTCACTCTGTTTTCTCCTACATAGATAGATGTGTTTGGAATTCTAAATCAAACACGGTTTCTGCTAGCTCCTTGAAACTTGACCAAATGGAGTATTTCTAAGTTCTATCTCTATGGTTTGTTTCCTCTTGAAGTACCCCATGCAGAGACTGGCGAAAAACACTTTCGTTTGAAAGGGGTTGCCAAGCTTCCAAAAAACTACTAGTTTGCTGAAATCTCAGCAAACATTGTTTCACCAAATCTTGATGATACTTGGTGGTAGTGATCAGTTCACTAAGCCCACTTGGCTGCCAAGTTTTATTCTTCTAGGTTGAAGCATTCGTTTCCTGTAACAGTTTGAATTTTTAGGTTTCACTCTGTTTTCTCCTACATAGATAGCTGTGTTTGGAATTCTAAATCAAACACGGTTTGTGCTAGCTCCTTGAAACTTGACCAAATTAAGTAGTTCTAAGTTCTATCTCTATGGTTTGTTTCCTCTTGAATTTCCCCATGCAGAGACAGGCAAAAAACACTTTCGTTTGAAAGGGATTGCCAAGCTTCCAAAAAACTACTAGTTTGCTGAAATCTCAGCAAACATTTTTTCACCAAATCTTGATGATACTTGGTGGTAATGATCAGTTCACTAAGCCCACTTGGCTGGCCAATTTTTACTCTTCTAGTTTCAAGCGTTCGTTTCCAGTAACACTTTGAATTTTTAGGTTTCACTCTGTTTTCTGCTATATAGATAGATGTGTTTGGAATTCTAAATCCAACACGGTTTGTGCTACCTCCTTGAAACTTGACCAAATGAAGTATTTCTAAGTTATATCTCTATGTTTGTTTCCTCTTGAAGTACCCCATGCAGAGACTGGCGAAAAACACTTTCGTTTGAAAGGGGTTGCCAAGCTTCCAAAAAACTACTAGTTTGCTGAAATCTCAGCAAATATTTTTTCAAAAAATCTTGATGATACTTGGTGGTAATGATCAGTTCACTAAGCCCACTTGGCTGCCCAATTTTTATTCTTCTAAGTTGAAGCATTCGTTTCCAGTAACAGTTTGAATGTTTAGTTTTCACTCTCTTTTCTCCCACATAGATAGCTGTGTTTGGAATTCTAAATCCAACACGGTTTGTGCTAGCTCCTTGAAACTTGACAAAATGAAGTTGTTCTAAGTTCTATCTCTATGGATTGTTTCCTCTGGAAGTACTCCATGCAGAGACTTGCAAAAAACACTTTCGTTTGAAAGGGGTTGCCAAGCTTCCAAAAAACTACTAATTTGCTGAAATCTCAGCAAACATTTTTTCAACAAATCTTGATGATACTTGGTGGTAATGATCATTTCTCTAATCCCACTTGGCTGCCAAATTTTTATTCTTCTAGGTTGAAGCATTCGTTTCCAGTAACAGTTTGAATTTTTAGGTTTCACTCTGTTTTCTCCTACATAGATAGCTTTGTTTGGAATTCTAAATCAAACACGGTTTGTGCTAGCTCCTTGAAACTTGACCAAATGAAGTAGTTCTAAGTTCTATCTTTATGGTTTGTTTCCTCTTGATGTTCCCCATGCTGTGACTGGCAAAAAACACTTTCGTTTGAAAGGGGTTGCCAAGCTTCAAAAAAACTACTAGTTTGCTGAAATCTCAGCAAACATTTTTTCACCAAATCTTGATGATACTTGGTGGTAATGATCAGTTCACTAAGCCCACTTGGCTGCCCAATTTTCACTCTTCTAGGTTCAAGCGTTCGTTTCCAGTAACACTTTGAATTTTTAGGTTTCACTCTATTTTCTGCTATATAGGTAGAATTGTTTGAAACTCTAAATCAAACACGGTTTGTGCTAGCTCCTTGAAACTTGACCAAATGAAGTAGTTCTAAGTTCTATCTTTATGGTTTGTTTCCTCTTGAAGTTCCCCATGCAGTGACTGGCAAAAAACACTTTCGTTTGAAAGGGGTTGCCAAGCTTCAAAAAAACTACTAGTTTGCTGAAATCTCAGCAAACATTTTTTCACCAAATCTTGATGATACTTGGTGGTAATGATCAGTTCACTAAGCCCACTTGGCTGCCCAATTTTCACTCTTCTATGTTCAAGCGTTCGTTTCCAGTAACACTTTGAATTTTTAGGTTTCACTCTGTTTTCTGCTATATAGATAGAATTGTTTGAAACTCTAAATCAAACACGGTTTTTGCAGGCTCCTTGAAACTTGACCAAATGAAGTAGTTCTAAGTTCTATCTCTATGGTTTGTTTCCTCTTGAAGTACCCCATGCAGAGACTGGTGAAAAACACTTTCGTTTGAAAGGGGTTGCCAAGCTTCCAAAAAACTACTAGTTTGCTGAAATCTCAGCAAACATTTTTTCACCAAATCTTGATGATACTTGGTGGTAATGATCAGTTCACTAAGCCCACTTGGCTGCCCAATTTTCACTCTTCTAGGTTCAAGCGTTCGTTTCCTGTAGCAATTTGAATTTTTTGGTTTCACTCTGTTTTCTCCTACATAGATAGTTGTGTTTGGAATTCTAAATCACAAACGGTTTGTGGTAGCTCCTTGAAACTTGACAAAATGAAGTAGTTCTAAGTTCTATATCTATGGTTTGTTTCCTCTTGAAGTACCCCATGCAGAGACTTGCAAAAAACACTTTCGTTTGAAAGGGGTTGCCAAGCTTCCAAAAAACTGCTAGTTTGCTGAAATCTCAGCAAACATTTTTTCAACAAATCTTGATGATACTTGGTGGTAATGATCAGTTCTCTAATCCCACTTGGCTGCCCCATTTTTATTCTTCTAGGTTGAAGCATTCGTTTCCAGTAACAGTTTGAATTTTTACGTTTCACTCTGTTTTCTCCTACATAGATACCTGTGTTTGGAATTCTAAATCAAACACGGTTTGTGCTAGCTCCTTGAAACTTGACCAAATGAAGTAGTTCTAAGTTCTATCTCTATTTATTGTTTCCTCTTGAAGTTCCCCATGCAGAGACTAGCAAAAAACACTTTCGTTTGAAAGGGGTTGCCAAGCTTCCAAAAAACTACTAGTTTGCTGAAATCTCAGCAAACATTTTTTCACCAAATCTTGATGATACTTGGTGGTAATGATCAGTTCACTAAGCCCACTTGGCTGCCCAATTTTCACTCTTCTAGGTTCAAGCGTTCGTTTCCAGGAACACTTTGAATTTTTAGGTTTCACTCTGTTTTCTGCTATATAGATAGAAGTGTTTGAAACTCTAAATCAAACACGGTTTTTGCAGGCTCCTTGAAACTTGACCAAATGAAGTAGTTCTAAGTTCTATCTCTATGGTTTGTTTCCTCTTGAAGTACCCATGCAGAGACTGGCGAAAAACTCTTTCGTTTGAAAGGGGTTGCCAAGCTTCCAAAAAACTACTAGTTTGCTGAAATCTCAGCAAACATTTTTTCACCAAATCTTCATGATACTTGGTGGTAATGATCAGTTCACTAAGCCCACTTGGTTGCCGAATTTTCACTCTTCTCGATTCAAGCGTTCGTTTCCTGTAACAGTTTGAAATTTTAGGTTTCACTCTGTTTTCTCCTACATAGATAGATGTGTTTGGAATTCTAAATCAAACACGGTTTCTGCTAGCTCCTTGAAACTTGACCAAATGAAGTATTTCTAAGTTCTATCTCTATGGTTTGTTTCCTCTTGAAGTACCCCATGCAGAGACTGGCGAAAAACACTTTCGTTTGAAAGGGGTTGCCAAGCTTCCAAAAAACTACTAGTTTGCTGAAATCTCAGCAAACATTGTTTCACCAAATCTTGATGATACTTATTGGTAGTGATCAGTATACTAAGCCCACTTGGCTGCCAAGTTTTATTATTCTAGGTTGAAGCATTCATTTCCTGTAACAGTTTGAATTTTTAGGTTTCACTCTGTTTTCTCCTACATAGATAGCTGTGTTTGGAATTCTAAATCAAACACGGTTTGTGCTAGCTCCTTGAAACTTGACCAAATTAAGTAGTTCTAAGTTCTATCTCTATGGTTTGTTTCCTCTTGAAGTTCCCCATGCAGAGACAGGCAAAAAACACTTTCGTTTGAAAGGGATTGCCAAGCTTCCAAAAAACTACTAGTTTGCTGAAATCTCAGCAAACATTTTTTCACCAAATCTTGATGATACTTGGTGGTAATGATCAGTTCACTAAGCCCACTTGGCTGCCCAATTTTCACTCTTCTAGGTTCAAGGGTTCGTTTCCAGTAACACTTTGAATTTTTAGGTTTCACTCTGTTTTCTGCTATATAGATAGATGTGTTTGGAATTCTAAATCCAACACGGTTTGTGCTACCTCCTTGAAACTTGACCAAATGAAGTATTTCTAAGTTATATCTCTATGTTTGTTTCCTCTTGAAGTACCCTATGCAGAGACTGGCGAAAAACACTTTCGTTTGAAAGGGGTTGCCAAGCTTCCAAAAAACTACTAGTTTGCTGAAATCTCAGCAAACATTTTTTCACCAAATCTTCATGATACCTGGTGGTAATGATCAGTTCACTAAGCCCACTTGGTTGCAAAATTTTCACTCTTCTAGGTTCAAGCGTTTGTTTCATGTAACAGTTTGAATTTTTATGTTTCACTCTGTTTTCTCCTACATAGATAGCTGTGTTTGGAATTCTAAAACAAACACGGTTTCTGCTACCTCCTTGAAACTTGACCTAATGAAGTATTTCTAAGTTCTATCTCTATGGTTTGTTTCCTCTTAAAGTACCCCATGCAGAGACAGGCGAAAACACTTTGGTTTGAAAGGGGTTGCCAAGCTTCCAAAAAACTACTTGTTAGCTGAAATCTCAGCAAACATTTTTTCACCAAATCTTGATGATACTTGGTGGTAATGATCAGTTCACTAAGCCCACTTGGCTGCCCAATTTTTATTCTTCTAGGTTGAAGCATTCGTTTCCAGTAACAGTTTGAATTTTTAGGTTTCACTCTGTTTTCTCCTACATAGATAGCTGTGTTTGAAATTCTAAATCAAACACGGTTTTGCTAGCTCCTTGAACCTTGACCAAATGAAGTAGTTCTAAGTTCTATCTCTATGGTTTGTTTCCTCTTGAAGTACCCCATGCAGAGACTGGCGAAAAACACTTTCGTTTGAAAGGGGTTGCCAAACTTACAAAAAAACTACTAGTTTGCTGAAATCTCAGCAAAAATTTTTTCACCAAATCTTGATGATACTTGGTGGTAATGATCAGTTCACTAAGCTCACTTGGCTGCCCAATTTTCACTCTTCTAGGTTCAAGCGTTCGTTTCCAGTAACAGTTTGAATTTTTAGGTTTCACTCTGTTTTCTCCTACATAGATAGCTGTGTTTGGAATTCTAAATCAAACACGGTATGTGCTAGCTCCTTGAAACTTGACCAAATGAATTAGTTCTAAGTTCTATCTCTATGGTTTGTTTCCTCTTGAAGTACCCCATGCAGAGACTGGTGAAAAACACTTTCGTTTGAAAGGGGATGCCAAGCTTCCAAAAAACTACTAGTTTGCTGAAATCTCAGCAAACATTTTTTCACCAAATCTTGATGATACTTGGTGGTAATGATCAGTTCACTAAGCCCACTTGGCTGCCCAATTTTCACTCTTCTAGGTTCAAGCGTTCGTTTCCAGTAACACTTTGAATTTTTAGGTTTCACTCTGTTTTCTGCTATATAGATAGAATTGTTTGAAACTCTAAATCAAACATGGTTTTTGCAGGCTCCTTGAAACTTGACCAAATAAAGTAGTTCTAAGTTCTATCTCTATGGTTTGTTTCCTCTTGAAGTACCCCATGCAGAGACTGGCGAAAAACACTTTCGTTTGAAAGGGGTTGCCAATCTTCCAAAAAACTACTAGTTTGCTGAAATCTCAGCAAATATTTTTTCACGAAATCTTCATGATACCTGGTGGTAATGATCAGTTCACTAAGCCCACTTGGTTGCAAAATTTTCACTCTTCTAGGTTCAAGCGTTTGTTTCATGTAACACTTTGAATTTTTAGGTTTCACTCTTTTTTCTCCTACATAGATAGCTGTGTTTGGAATTCTAAAACAAACACGGTTTCTGCTACCTCCTTGAAACTTGACCAAATGAAGTATTTCTAAGTTCTATCTCTATGGTTTGTTTCCTCTTGAAGTACCCCATGCAGAGACTGGCGAAAAACACTTTCGTTTGAAAGGGATTGCCAAGCTTCCAAAAAACTACTAGTTTGCTGAAATCTCAGCAAACATTGTTTCACCAAATCTTGATGATACTTGGTGGTAGTGATCAGTTCACTAAGCCCACTTGGCTGCCCAAGTTTCATTCTTCTAGGTTGAAGCATTCGTTTCCTGTAACAGTTTGAATTTTTAGGTTTCACTCTGTTTTCTCCTACATAGATAGCTGTGTTTGGAATTCTAAATAAACACGGTTTGTGCTAGCTCCTTTAAACTTGACCAAATGAAGTAGTTCTAAGTTCTATATCTATGGTTTGTTTTCTCTTAAAGTAGCCCATGCAGAGACAGGCGAAAAACACTTTCGTTTGAAAGGGGTTGCCAAGCTTCCAAAAAACTACTAGTTAGCTGAAATCTCAGCAAACATTTTTTCACCAAATCTTGATGATACTTGGTGGTAATGATCAGTTCACTAAACCCACTTGGCTGCCCAATTTTTATTCTTCTAGGTTGAAGCATTCGTTTCCAGTAACAGTTTGAATTTTTAGGTTTCACTCTGTTTTCTCCTACATAGATAGCTGTGTTTGAAATTCTAAATCAAACACGGTTTTGCTAGCTCCTTGAACCTTGACCAAATGAAGTAGTTCTAAGTTCTATCTCTATGGTTTGTTTCCTCTTGAAGTACCCCATGCAGAGACTGGCGAAAAACACTTTCGTTTGAAAGGGGTTGCCAAACTTACAAAAAAACTACTAGTTTGCTGAAATCTCAGCAAACATTTTTTCACCAAATCTTGATGATACTTGGTGGTAATGATCAGTTCACTAAGCTCACTTGGCTGCCAAATTTTCACTCTTCTAGGTTCAAGCGTTCGTTTCCAGTAACAGTTTGAATTTTTAGGTTTCACTCTGTTTTCTCCTACATAGATAGCTGTGTTTGGAATTCTAAATCAAACACGGTATGTGCTAGCTCCTTGAAACTTGACCAAATGAATTAGTTCTAAGTTCTATCTCTATGGTTTGTTTCCTCTTGAAGTACCCCATGCAGAGACTGGTGAAAAACACTTTCGTTTGAAAGGGGTTGCCAAGCTTCCAAAAAACTACTAGTTTGCTGAAATCTCAGCAAACATTTTTTCACCAAATCTTGATGATACTTGGTGGTAATGATCAGTTCACTAAGCCCACTTGGCTGCCCAATTTTCACTCTTCTAGGTTCAAGCGTTTGTTTCCTGTAGCAGTTTGAATTTTTTGGTTTCACTCTGTTTTCTCCTACATAGATAGTTGTGTTTGGAATTCTAAATCAAAAACGGTTTGTGGTAGCTCCTTGAAACTTGACAAAATGAAGTAGTTCTAAGTTCTATATCTATGGTTTGTTTCCTCTTGAAGTACCCCATGCAGAGACTTGCAAAAAACACTTTCGTTTGAAAGGGGTTGCCAAGCTTCCAAAAAACTACTAGTTTGCTGAAATCTCAGCAAACATTTTTTCAACAAATCTTGATGATACTTGGTGGTAATGCTCAGTTCACTAAGCCCACTTGGCTGCCCAATTTTTTTTCTTCTAGGTTGAAGCATTCGTTTCCAGAAACAGTTTGAATTTTTAGGTTTCACTCTCTTTTCTCCTACATCGATAGCTGTGTTTGGAATTCTATATCAAACACGGATTGTGCTAGCTCCTTGAAACTTGACCAAATGAAGTAGTTCTAAGTTCTATCTCTATGGTTTGTTTCCTCTTGAAGTTCCCCATGCAGAGACTGGCGAAAAACTCTTTGTTTGAAAGGGGTTGCCAAGCTTCCAAAAAACTACTAGTTTGCTGAAATCTCAACAAACATTTTTTCACCAAATCTTGATGATACTTGGTGGTAATGCTCAGTTCACTAAGCCCACTTGGCTGCCCAATTTTCACTCTTCTAGGTTCAAGCGTTCGTTTCCAGTAACACTTTGAATTTTTAGGTTTCACTCTGTTTTCTGCTATATAGATAGAATTGTTTGAAACTCTAAATCAAACATGGTTTTTGCAGGCTCCTTGAAACTTGACCAAATAAAGTAGTTCTAAGTTCTATCTCTATGGTTTGTTTCCTCTTGAAGTACCCCATGCAGAGACTGGCGAAAAACACTTTCGTTTGAAAGGGGTTGCCAGTCTTCCAAAAAACTACTAGTTTGCTGAAATCTCAGCAAATATTTTTTCACGAAATCTTCATGATACCTGGTGGTAATGATCAGTTCACTAAGCCCACTTGGTTGCAAAATTTTCACTCTTCTAGGTTCAAGCGTTTGTTTCATGTAACAGTTTGAATTTTTAGGTTTCACTCTTTTTTCTCCTACATAGATAGCTGTGTTTGGAATTCTAAAACAAACACGGTTTCTGCTACCTCCTTGAAACTTGACCAAATGAAGTATTTCTAAGTTCTATCTCTATGGTTTGTTTCCTCTTGAAGTACCCCATGCAGAGACTGGCGAAAAACACTTTCGTTTGAAAGGGATTGCCAAGCTTCCAAAAAACTACTAGTTTGCTGAAATCTCAGCAAACATTGTTTCACCAAATCTTGATGATACTTGGTGGTAGTGATCAGTTCACTAAGCCCACTTGGCTGCCCAAGTTTCATTCTTCTAGGTTGAAGCATTCGTTTCCTGTAACAGTTTGAATTTTTAGGTTTCACTCTGTTTTCTCCTACATAGATAGCTGTGTTTGGAATTCTAAATAAACACGGTTTGTGCTAGCTCCTTGAAACTTGACCAAATGAAGTAGTTCTAAGTTCTATATCTATGGTTTGTTTTCTCTTAAAGTAGCCCATGCAGAGACAGGCGAAAAACACTTTCGTTTGAAAGGGGTTGCCAAGCTTCCAAAAAACTACTAGTTAGCTGAAATCTCAGCAAACATTTTTTCACCAAATCTTGATGATACTTGGTGGTAATGATCAGTTCACTAAGCCCACTTGGCTGCCCAATTTTTATTCTTCTAGGTTGAAGCATTCGTTTCCAGTAACAGTTTGAATTTTTAGGTTTCACTCTGTTTTCTCCTACATAGATAGCTGTGTTTGAAATTCTAAATCAAACACGGTTTTGCTAGCTCCTTGAACCTTGACCAAATGAAGTAGTTCTAAGTTCTATCTCTATGGTTTGTTTCCTCTTGAAGTACCCCATGCAGAGACTGGCGAAAAACACTTTCGTTTGAAAGGGGTTGCCAAACTTACAAAAAAACTACTAGTTTGCTGAAATCTCAGCAAACATTTTTTCACCAAATCTTGATGATACTTGGTGGTAATGATCAGTTCACTAAGCTCACTTGGCTGCCCAATTTTCACTCTTCTAGGTTCAAGCGTTCGTTTCCAGTAACAGTTTGAATTTTTAGGTTTCACTCTGTTTTCTCCTACATAGATAGCTGTGTTTGGAATTCTAAATCAAACACGGTATGTGCTAGCTCCTTGAAACTTGACCAAATGAATTAGTTCTAAGTTCTATCTCTATGGTTTGTTTCCTCTTGAAGTACCCCATGCAGAGACTGGTGAAAAACACTTTCGTTTGAAAGGGGTTGCCAAGCTTCCAAAAAACTACTAGTTTGCTGAAATCTCAGCAAACATTTTTTCACCAAATCTTGATGATACTTGGTGGTAATGATCAGTTCACTAAGCCCACTTGGCTGCCCAATTTTCACTCTTCTAGGTTCAAGCGTTTGTTTCCTGTAGCAGTTTGAATTTTTTGGTTTCACTCTGTTTTCTCCTACATAGATAGTTGTGTTTGGAATTCTAAATCAAAAACGGTTTGTGGTAGCTCCTTGAAACTTGACAAAATGAAGTAGTTCTAAGTTCTATATCTATGGTTTGTTTCCTCTTGAAGTACCCCATGCAGAGACTTGCAAAAAACACTTTCGTTTGAAAGGGGTTGCCAAGCTTCCAAAAAACTACTAGTTTGCTGAAATCTCAGCAAACATTTTTTCAACAAATCTTGATGATACTTGGTGGTAATGCTCAGTTCACTAAGCCCACTTGGCTGCCCAATTTTTTTTCTTCTAGGTTGAAGCATTCGTTTCCAGAAACAGTTTGAATTTTTAGGTTTCACTCTCTTTTCTCCTACATCGATAGCTGTGTTTGGAATTCTATATCAAACACGGATTGTGCTAGCTCCTTGAAACTTGACCAAATGAAGTTGTTCTAAGTTCTATCTCTATGGTTTGTTTCCTCTTGAAGTTCCCCATGCAGAGACTGGCGAAAAACTCTTTGTTTGAAAGGGGTTGCCAAGCTTCCAAAAAACTACTAGTTTGCTGAAATCTCAACAAACATTTTTTCACCAAATCTTGATGATACTTGGTGGTAATGATCAGTTCACTAAGCCCACTTGGCTGCCCAATTTTCACTCTTCTAGGTTCAAGCGTTCGTTTCCAGTAACACTTTGAATTTTTAGGTTACACTCTGTTTTCTCCTACATAGATAGCTGTGTTTGGAATTCTAAATCAAACACGGTTTGTGCTAGCTCCTTGAAACTTGACCAAATGAAGTAGATCTAAGTTCTATCTCTAAGGTTTGTTTCCTCTTGAAGTACCCCATGCAGAGACTGGCGAAAAACACTTTCGTTTGAAAGGGGTTGCCAAGCTTCCAAAAAACTACTAGTTTGCTGAAATCTCAGTAAACATTTTTTCACCAAATCTTGATGATACTTGGTGGTAATGATCAGTTCACTCAGCCCACTTGGCTGCCCAATTTTCACTTTTCTAGGTTCAAGCGTTCGTTTCCAGTAACACTTTGAATTTTTAGGTTTCACTCTGTTTTCTCCTACAGAGAGAGCTGTGTTTGGAATTCTAAATCAAACACGGATTTTGCTAGCTCCTTGAAACTTGAAAAAATGAAGTAGTTCTAAGTTCTATCTCTATGGTTTGTTTCCTCTTGAAGTACCAAATGCAGAGACTTGCAAAAAACACTTTCGTTTGAAAGGGGTTGCCAAACTTCCAAAAAACTACTAGTTTGCTGAAATCTCAGCAAACATTTTTTCAAAAAATCTTGATGATACTTGGTGGTAATGATCAGTTCCCTAATCCCACTTGGCTGGCCAATTTTTATTCTTCTAGGTTGAAGCATTCGTTTCCACTCACAGTTTGAATTTTTAGGTTTCACTCTGTTAACTCCTACATAGATAGCTGTGTTTGGAATTCTAAATCAAACACGGTTTGTGCTAGCTCCTTGAAACTTGCCAAAATGAAGTAGTTCTAAGTTCTATCTCTATGGTTTGTTTCCTCTTGAAGTTCCCCATGCAGAGACTGGCGAAAAACTCTTACGTTTGCAAGGGGTTGCCAAGCTTCCAAAAAACTACTAGTTTGCTGAAATCTCAGCAAACATTTTTTCACCAAATCTTGATGATACTTGGTGGTAATGATCAGTTCACTAAGCCCACTTGGCTGCCCAATTTTCACCCTTTTAGGTTCAAGCGTTCGTTTCCAGTAACACTTTGAATTTTTAGGTTTCACTCTGTTTTCTGCAATATAGATAGATGTGTTTAAAACTCTAAATCAAACACGGTTTGTGCTAGCTCCTTTAAACTTGACCAAATGAAGTAGTTCTAAGTTCTATCTCTATGGTTTGTTTCCTCTTGAAGTACCCCATGCAGAGACTGGCGAAAAACACTTTCGTTTGAAAGGGGTTGCCAACCTTCCAAAAAACTACTAGTTTGCTGAAATCTCAGCAAACATTGTTTCACCAAAACTTGATGATACTTGGTGGTAATGATCAGTTCACTATGCCCACTTGGCTGCCCAATTTTTATTCTTCTAGGTTGAAGCATTCGTTTCCAGTAACAGTCTGAATTTTTAGGTTTCACTCTTTTTTTTCCTACATAGATAGCTGTGTTTGGAATTCTAAATCAAACACGGTTTGTGCTAGCTCCTTGAAACTTGACCAAATGAAGTAGTACTACATTCTATCCCTATGGTTTGTTTCCTCTTGATGTACCCCATGCAGAGACTGGTGAAAAACACTTTCGTTTGAAAGGGGTTGCCAAGCTTCCAAAAAACTAGTAGTTTGCTGAAATCTCAGCAAACATTTTTTCACCAAATCTTGATGATACTTGGTGGTAATGATCAGTTCACTAAGCCCACTTGGCAGCCCTATTTTCACTCTTCTAGGTTCAAGCGTTCGTTTCCTGTAGCAGTTTGAATTTTTAGGTTTCACTCTGTTTTCACCTACATAGATAGTTGTGTTTGGAATTCTAAATCAAAAACGGTTTGTGGTAGCTCCATGAAACTTGACAAAATGAAGTAGTTCTAAGTTCTATCAACATGGTTTGTTTACTCTTGAAGTACCCCATGCAGAGACTTGCAAAAAACACTTTCGTTTGAAAGGGGTTGCCAAGCTTCCAAAAAACTACTAGTTTGCTGAAATCTCAGCAAACATTTTTTCAACAAATCTTGATGATACTTGGTGGTAATGATCAGTTCTCTAATCCCACTTGGCTGCCCAATTTTTATTCTTCTAGGTTGAAGCATTCGTTTAAAGTAACAGTTTTAATTTTTAGGTATCACTCTGTTTTCTCCTACATAGATACCTGTGTTTGGAATTCTAAATCGAACACGGTTTGTGCTAGCTCCTTGAAACTTGACCAAATGAAGTAGTTCTAGGTTCTATCTCTATGGTTTGTTTCCTCGTGAAGTTCCCCATGCAGAGACTGGCAAAAAACACTTTCGTTTGAAAGGGGTTGCCAAGCATCCAAAAAACTACTAGTTTGCTGAAATCTCAGCAAATATTTTTTCACCAAATATTGATGATACTTGGTGGTAATGATCAGTTCACTAAGCCCACTTGGCTGCCCAATTATCATTCTTCTAGGTTCAAGCGTTCGTTTCCATTAACAGTTTGAATTTTTAGGTTTCACTCTGTTTTCTCCTACATAGATAGCTGTGTTTGGAATTCTAAATCAAACACGGATTGTGCTAGCTCCTTGAAACTTGACCAAATGAAGTAGTTCTACGTTCTATCTCTATGGTTTGTTTCCTCTTGAAGTTCCCCATGCAGAGATTGGCGAAAAACACTTTCGTTTGAAAGGGGTTGCCAAGCTTCCAAAAAACTACTAGTTTGCTGAAATCTCAGCAAACATTTTTTCACCAAATCATGATGATACTTGGTGGTAATGATCAGTTCACTAAGCCCACTTGGCTGCCCAATTTTCACTCTTCTAGGTTCAAGTGTTCGTTTCCAGTAACACTTTGAAATTTTAGGTTTCACTCTGTTTTCTCCTACACAGATAGCTGTGTTTGGAATTCTAAATCAAACACGGTTTGTGCTAGCTCCTTGAAACTTGACCAAATGAAGTAGTTCTAAGTTCTATCTCTATGGTTTGTTTCCTCTTGAAGTACCCCATGCAGAGACTAGCGAAAAACACTTTCGTTTTAAAGGGGTTGCCAAGCTTCCAAAAAACTACTAGTTTGCTGAAATCTCAGCAAACATTTTTTCCCCAAATCTTGATGATACTTGGTGGTAATGATCAGTTCACTAAGCCCACTTGGCTGCCCAATTTTCACTCTTCTAGGATCAAGCGTTCGTTTCCAGTAACAGTTTGAATTTTTAGGTTTCACTCTGTTTTCTCCTACATAGATAGCTGTGTTTGGAATTTTAAATCAAACACGGTTTGTGCTAGCTCCTTGAAACTTGAAAAAATGAAGTAGTTCTAAGTTCTATCTCTATGGTTTGTTTCCTCTTGAAGTACCCCATGGAGAGACTGGCGAAAAACACTTTCGTTTGAAAGGGGTTGCCAAGCTTCCAAAAAACTACTAGTTTGTTGAAATCTCAGTAAATATTTTTTCACCAAATCTTGATGATACTTGGTGGTAATGATCAGTTCACAAAGCCCACTTGGCTGCCCAATTTTCACTCTTCTAGGTTCAAGCGTTCGTTTCCAGTAACACTTTGAATTTTTAGGTTTCACTCTGTTTTCTGCTATACAGATAGATGTGTTTAAAACTCTAAATCAAACACGGTTTGTGCTAGCTCCTTTAAACTTGACCAAATGAAGTAGTTCTAAGTTCTCTCTGTATGGTTTGTTTCCTCTTGAAGTTCCCCATGCAGAGACTGGCGAAAAACACTTTCGTTGGAAAGGGGTTGCCAAGCTTCCAAAAAACTACTAGTTTGCTGAAATCTCAGCAAACATTTTATCACCAAATCTTGATGATACTTGGTGGTAATGATCAGTTCTCTAAGCCCACTTGGCTGCCCAATTTTCACTCTTCTAGGTTGAAGCGTTCGTTTCCAGTAACACTTTGAATTTTTAGGTTTCACTCTGTTTTCTGCTATATATATAGATGTGTTTGAAACTCTAAATCAAACACGGTTTGTGCTAGCTCCTTGAAAATTGACCAAATGAAGTAGTTCTAAGTTCTATCTCTATGGTTTGTTTCCTCTTGAAGTACCCCATGCAGAGACTGGCGAAAAACACTTTCGTTTGAAAGGGTTTGCCAAACTTCCAAAAAAGCTACTAGTTTGTTGAAATCTCAGCAAACATTTTTTCACCAAATCTTGATGATACTTGGTGGTAATGCTCAGTTCACTAAGCCCACTTGGCTGCCCAATTTACACTCTCCTAGGTTCAAGAGTTCGTTTCCTGTAGCAGTTTGAATTTTTAGGTTTCACTCTGTTTTCTCTTACATAGATAGTTGTGTTTGGAATTCTAAATCAAAAACGGTTTGTGGTAGCTCCTTGAAACTTGACAAAATGAAGTAGTTCTAAGTTCTATCTCTATGGTTTGTTTCCTCTTGAAGTAACCCATGCAGAGACTTGCAAAAAACACTTTCATTTGAAAGGGGTTGCCAAGCTTCCAAAAAACTACTAGTTTGCTGAAATCTCAGCAAACATTTTTTCACCAAATCTTGATGATACTTGGTGGTAATGATCAGTTCACTAAGCCCACTTGGCTGCCCAATTTTCACTCTTCTAGGTTCAAGCGTTCGTTTCCAGCATCAGTTTGAATTTTTAGGTTTCACTTTGTTTTCTCCTACATAGATAGCTGTGTTTGTAATTCTAAATCAAACACGGTTTTCGCTAGCTCTTTGAAATTGACAAAATGAAGTAGTACTAAGTTCTATCTCTATGGTTTGTTTCCTCTTGAAATTCCCCATGCAGAGACTGGCGAAAAACACTTTCGTTTGAAAGGGGTTGCCAAGCTTCCAAAAAACTACTAGTTTGCTGAAACCTCAGCAAACATTTTTTCACCAAATCTTGATGATACTTGGTGGTAATGATCAGTTCACTAAGCCCACTTGGCTGCACAATTTTCACTCTTCTAGGTTCAAGCGTTCGTTTCCAGTAACACTTTGAATTTTTAGGTTTCACTCTGTTTTCTGCTATAAATATAGATGTGTTTGAAACTCTAAATCAAACACGGTTTGTGCTAGATCCTTGAAACTTGACCAAATGAAGTAGTTCTAAGTTCTATCTCTATGGTTTGTTTCCTCGTGAAGTTCCCCATGCAGAGACTGGCAAATAACACTTTCGTTTGAAAGGGGTTGCCAAGCATCCAAAAAACTACTATTTTGCTGAAATCTCAGCAAATATTTTTTCACCAAATCTTGATCATACTTGGTGGTAATGATCAGTTCTTTAAGCCCACTTGGCTGTCCAATTTTCATTCTTCTAGGTTCAAGCGTTCGTTTCCAGTAACAGTTTGAATTTTTAGGTTTCACTCTGTTTTCTCCTACATAGATAGCTGTGTTTGGAATTCTAAATCAAACACGGATTGTGCTAGCTCCTTGAAACTTGACCAAATGAAGTAGTTCTAAGTTCTATCTCTATGGTTTGTTTCCTCTTGAAGTTCCCCATGCAGAGACTGGCGAAAAACACTTTCGTTTGAAAGGGGTTGCCAAGCTTCCAAAAAACTACTAGTTTGCTGAAATCTCAGCAAATATTTTTTCACCAAATCTTGATGATACTTGGTGGTAATGATCAGTTCACTAAGCCCACTTGGGTGCCCAATTTTCACTCTTCTAGGTTCAAGCGTTCGTTTCCAATAACAGTTTGAATTTCTAGGTTTCACTCTGTTTTCTCCTACATAGATAGCTGTGTTTGGAATTCTAAATCAAACACGGTTTGTGCTAGCTACTTGAAACGTGACCAAATGAAGTAGTTCTAAGTTCTATCTCTATGGTTTGTTTCCCCTTGAAGTTCCCCATGCAGAGACTGGCGAAAAACACTTTCGTTTGAAAGGGGTTGCCAAGCTTTCAAAAAACTACTAGTTTGATGAAATCTCAGCAAACATTTTTTCACCAAATCTTGATGATACTTGGTGGTAATGATCAGTTCACTAAGCCCACTTGGCTGCCCAATTTTCACTCTTCTAGGTTCAAGCGTTCGTTTCCAGTAACACTTTGAATTTTTAGGTTTCACTCTGTTTTCTGCTATATAGATAGATGTGTTTAAAACTCTAAATCAAACACGGTTTGTGATAGCTCCTTTAAACTTGACCAAATGAAGTAGTTCTAAGTTCTATCTCTATGGTTTGTTTCCTCTTGAAGTACCCCATGCAGAGACTGGCGAAAAACACTTTCGTTTGAAAGGGGTTGCCAAGCTTCCAAAAAACTACTAGTTTGCTGAAATCTCAGCAAACATTGTTTCACCAAAACTTGATGATACTTGGTGGTAATGATCAGTTCACTAAGCCCACTTGGCTGTCCAATTTTTATTCTTCTAGGTTGAAACATTCGTTTCCAGTAACAGTCTGAATTTTTAGGTTTCATTCCTTTTTTTCCTACATAGATAGCTGTGTTTGGAATTCTAAATCAAACACGGTTTGTGCTAGCTCCTTGAAACTTGACCAAATGAAGTAGTACTAAATTCTATCTTTATGGTTTGTTTCCTCTTGAAGTACCCCATGGAGAGACTGGTGAAAAACACTTTCGTTTGAAAGGGGTTGCCAAGCTTCCAAAAAACTACTAGTTTGCTGAAATCTCAGCAAACATTTTTTCACCAAATCTTGATGACACTAGGTGGTAATGATCAGTTCACTAAGCCCACTTGGCTGCCCAATTTTCATTCTTCTAGGTTCAAGCGTTCGTTTCCAGTAACAGTTTGAATTTTTAGGTTTCACTCTGTTTTCTCCTACATAGATAGCTGTGTTTGGAATTCTAAATCAAACACGGATTGTGCTAGCTCCTTGAAACTTGATCAAATGAAGTAGTTCCAGGTTCTATCTCTATGGTTTGTTTCCTCTTGAAGTTCCCCATGCAGAGACTGGCGAATAACACTTTCGTTTGAAAGGGGTTGCCAAGCTTCCAAAAAACTACTAGTTTGCTGAAATCTCAGCAAACATTTTTTCAACAAATCATGATGATACTTGGTGGTAATGATCAGTTCACTAAGCCCACTTGGCTGCCCAATTTTCACTCTTCTAGGTTCAAGTGTTCGTTTCCAGTAACACTTTGAATTTTTAGGTTTCACTCTGTTTTCTCATACACATAGCTGTGTTTGGAATTCTAAATCAAACACGGTTTGTGCTGGCTCCTTGAAACTTGACCAAATGAAGTAGTTCTAAGTTCTATCTCTATGGTTTGTTTCCTCTTGAAGTACCCCATGCAGAGACTGGCGAAAAACACTTTCGTTTGAAAGGGGTTGCCAAGCTTCCAAAAAACTACTAGTTTGCTGAAATCTCAGCAAACATTTTTTCACCAAATCTTGATGATACTTGGTGGTAATGATCAGTTCCCTAATCCCACTTGGATGCCCAATTTTTATTCTTCTAGTTTGAAGCATTCGTTTCCAGTAACAGTTTGAATTTTTAGGTTTCACTCTATTTTCTCCTACATAGATAGCTGTGTTTGGAATTCTAAAACAAACACGGATTGTGCTAGCTCCTTGAAACTTGATCAAATGAAGTAGTTCCAGGTTCTATCTCTATGGTTTGTTTCCTCTTGAAGTTCCCCATGCAGAGACTGGCGAAAAACACTTTCGTTTGAAAGGGGTTGCCAAGCTTCCAAAAAACTACTAGTTTGCTGAAATCTCAGCAAACATTTTTTCAACAAATCATGATGATACTTGGTGGTAATGATCAGTTCACTAAGCCCACTTGGCTGCCCAATTTTCACTCTTCTAGGTTCAAGTGTTCGTTTCCAGTAACACTTTGAATTTTTAGGTTTCATTCTGTTTTCTCCTACACAGATAGCTGTGTTTGGAATTCTAAATCAAACACGGTTTGTGCTAGCTCCTTGAAACTTGACCAAATGAAGTAGTTCTAAGTTCTATCTCTATGGTTTGTTTCCTCTTGAAGTACCCCATGCAGAGACTGGCGAAAAACACTTTCCTTTGAAAGGGGTTGCCAAGCTTCAAAAAACTACTAGTTTGCTGAAATCTCAGCAAACATTTTTTCACCAAATCTTGATGATACTTGGTGGTAATGATCAGTTCACTAAGCCCACTTGGCTGCCCAATTTTCACTCTTCTAGGATCAAGCGTTCGTTTCCAGTAACAGTTTGAATTTTTAGGTTTCACTCTGTTTTCTCCTACATAGATAGCTGTGTTTGGAATTCTAAATCAAACACGGTTTTCGCTAGCTCTTTGAAATTGACAAAATGAAGTAGTTCTAAGTTCTATCTCTATGGTTTGTTTTCTCTTGAAGTTCCCCATGCAGAGAATGGCGAAAAACACTTTCGTTTGAAAGGAGTTGCCAAGCTTCCAAGAAAACTACTAGTTTGCTGAAATCTCAGCAAACATTTTTTCACCAAATCTTGATGATACTTGGTGGTAATGATCAGTTCACTAAGCCCACTTGGCTGCCCAATTTTCACTCTTCTAGGTTCAAGCGTTCGTTTCCAGTAACACTTTGAATTTTTAGGTTTCACTCTGTTTTCTGCTATATATATAGATGTGTTTGAATCTCTAAATCAAACACGGTTTGTGCTAGATCCTTGAAACTTGACCAAATGAAGTAGTTCTAAGTTCTATTTCTATGGTTTGTTTCCTCGTGAAATTCCCCATGCAGAGACTGGCGAAAAACACTTTCGTTTGAAAGGGGTTGCCAAGCTTTCAAAAAACTACTAGTTTGATGAAATCTCAGCAAACATTTTTTCACCAAATCTTGATGATACTTGGTGGTAATGATCAGTTCACTAAGCCCACTTGGCTGCCCAATTTTCACTCTTCTAGGTTCAAGCGTTCGTTTCCAGTAACACTTTGAATTTTTAGGTTTCACTCTGTTTTCTGCTATATAGATAGATGTGTTTAAAACTCTAAATCAAACACGGTTTGTGATAGCTCCTTTAAACTTGACCAAATGAAGTAGTTCTAAGTTCTATCTCTATGGTTTGTTTACTCTTGAAGTACCCCATGCAGAGACTGGCGAAAAACACTTTCGTTTGAAAGGGGTTGCCAAGCTTCCAAAAAACTACTAGTTTGCTGAAATCTCAGCAAACATTGTTTCACCAAAACTTGATGATACTTGGTGGTAATGATCAGTTCACTAAGCCCACTTGGCTGTCCAATTTTTATTCTTCTAGGTTGAAGCATTCGTTTCCAGTAACAGTCTGAATTTTTAGGTTTCATTCCTTTTTTTCCTACATAGATAGCTGTGTTTGGAATTCTAAATCAAACACGGTTTGTGCTAGCTCCTTGAAACTTGACCAAATGAAGTAGTACTAAATTCTATCTTTATGGTTTGTTTCCTCTTGAAGTACCCCATGGAGAGACTGGTGAAAAACACTTTCGTTTGAAAGGGGTTGCCAAGCTTCCAAAAAACTACTAGTTTGCTGAAATCTCAGCAAACATTTTTTCACCAAATCTTGATGACACTAGGTGGTAATGATCAGTTCACTAAGCCCACTTGGCTGCCCAATTTTCATTCTTCTAGGTTCAAGCGTTCGTTTCCAGTAACAGTTTGAATTTTTAGGTTTCACTCTGTTTTCTCCTACATAGATAGCTGTGTTTGGAATTCTAAATCAAACACGGATTGTGCTAGCTCCTTGAAACTTGATCAAATGAAGTAGTTCCAGGTTCTATCTCTATGGTTTGTTTCCTCTTGAAGTTCCCCATGCAGAGACTGGCGAAAAACACTTTCGTTTGAAAGGGGTTGCCAAGCTTCCAAAAAACTACTAGTTTGCTGAAATCTCAGCAAACATTTTTTCAACAAATCATGATGATACTTGGTGGTAATGATCAGTTCACTAAGCCCACTTGGCTGCCCAATTTTCACTCTTCTAGGTTCAAGTGTTCGTTTCCAGTAACACTTTGAATTTTTAGGTTTCACTCTGTTTTCTCCTACACATAGCTATGTTTGGAATTCTAAATCAAACACGGTTTGTGCTAGCTCTTTGAAACTTGACCAAATGAAGTAGTTCTAAGTTCTATCTCTATGGTTTGTTTCCTCTTGAAGTACCCCATGCAGAGACTGGCGAAAAACACTTTCGTTTGAAAGGGGTTGCCAAGCTTCCAAAAAACTACTAGTTTGCTGAAATCTCAGCAAACATTTTTTCACCAAATCTTGATAATACTTGGTGGTAATGATCAGTTCACTAAGCCCACTTGGCTGACCAATTTTCACTCTTCTAGGATCAAGCGTTCGTTTCCAGTAACAGTTTGAATTTTTAGGTTTCACTTTGTTTTCTCCTACATAGATAGCTGTGTTTGGAATTCTAAATCAAACACGGTTTTCGCTAGCTCTTTGAAATTGACAAAATGAAGTAGTTCTAAGTTCTATCTCTATGGTTTGTTTCCTCTTGAAGTTCCCCATGCAGAGAATGGCGAAAAACACTTTCGTTTGAAAGGGGTTGCCAAGCTTCCAAGAAAACTACTAGTTTGCTGAAATCTCAGCAAACATTTTTTCACCAAATCTTGATGATACTTGGTGGTAATGATCAGTTCACTAAGCCCACTTGGCTGCACAATTTTCACTCTTCTAGGTTCAAGCGTTCGTTTCCAGTAACACTTTGAATTTTTAGGTTTCACTCTCTTTTCTGCTATATATATAGATGTGTTTGAAACTCTAAATCAAACACGGTTTGTGCTAGATCCTTGAAACTTGACCAAATGAAGTAGTTCTAAGTTCTATCTCTATGGTTTGTTTCCTCTTGAAATTCCCCATGCAGAGACTGGCGAAAAACACTTTCGTTTGAAAGGGGTTGCCAAGCTTCCAAAAAATTACTAGTTTGCTGAAATCTCAGCAAACATTTTTTCACCAAATCTTGATGATACTTGGTGGTAATGATCAGTTCACTAAGCCCACTTGGCTGCCCAATTTTCACTCTTCTAGGTTCAAGCGTTCGTTTCCAGTAACACTTTGAATTTTTAGGTTTCACTCTGTTTTCTGCTATATATATAGATGTGTTTGAATCTCTAAATCAAACACGGTTTGTGCTAGATCCTTGAAACTTGACCAAATGAAGTAGTTCTAAGTTCTATTTCTATGGTTTGTTTCCTCCTGAAATTCCCCATGCAGAGACTGGCGAAAAACACTTTCGTTTGAAAGGGGTTGCCAAGCTTTCAAAAAACTACTAGTTTGATGAAATCTCAGCAAACATTTTTTCACCAAATCTTGATGATACTTGGTGGTAATGATCAGTTCACTAAGCCCACTTGGCTGCACAATTTTCACTCTTCTAGGTTCAAGCGTTCGTTTCCAGTAACACTTTGAATTTTTAGGTTTCACTCTCTTTTCTGCTATATATATAGATGTGTTTGAAACTCTAAATCAAACACGGTTTGTGCTAGATCCTTGAAACTTGACCACATGAAGTAGTTCTAAGTTCTATCTCTATGGTTTGTTTCCTCTTGAAGTTCCCCATGCAGAGACTGGCGAAAAACACTTTCGTTTGAAAGGGGTTGCCAAGCTTCCAAAAAATTACTAGTTTGCTGAAATCTCAGCAAACATTTTTTCACCAAATCTTGATGATACTTGGTGGTAATGATCAGTTCACTAAGCCCACTTGGCTGCCCAATTTTCACTCTTGTAGGTTCAAGCGTTCGTTTCCAGTAACACTTTGAATTTTTAGGTTTCACTCTGTTTTCTGCTATATATATAGATGTGTTTGAATCTCTAAATCAAACACGGTTTGTGCTAGATCCTTGAAACTTGACCAAATGAAGTAGTTCTAAGTTCTATTTCTATGGTTTGTTTCCTCGTGAAATTCCCCATGCAGAGACTGGCGAAAAACACTTTCGTTTGAAAGGGGTTGCCAAGCTTTCAAAAAACTACTAGTTTGATGAAATCTCAGCAAACATTTTTTCACCAAATCTTGATGATACTTGGTGGTAATGATCAGTTCACTAAGCCCACTTGGCTGCCCAATTTTCACTCTTCTAGGTTCAAGCGTTCGTTTCCAGTAACACTTTGAATTTTTAGGTTTCACTCTGTTTTCTGCTATATAGATAGATGTGTTTAAAACTCTAAATCAAACACGGTTTGTGATAGCTCCTTTAAACTTGACCAAATGAAGTAGTTCTAAGTTCTATCTCTATGGTTTGTTTCCTTTTGAAGTACCCCATGGAGAGACTGGCGAAAAACACTTTCCTTTGAAAGGAGTTGAAAGCTTCCAAAAAACTACTAGTTTGCTGAAATCTCAGCAAACATTTTTTCACCAAATCTTGATGATACTTGGTGGTAATGATCAGTTCACTAAGCCCACTTGGCTGCCCAATTTTCACTCTTCTAGGTTCAAGCGTTCGTTTCCAGTATCAGTTTGAATTTTTAGGTTTCACTCTGTTTTCTCCTACATAGATAGCTGTGTTTGGAATTCTAAATCAAACACGGTTTTCGCTAGCTCTTTGAAATTGACAAAATGAAGTAGTTCTAAGTTCTATCTCTATGGTTTGTTTCCTCTTGAAGTTCCCCATGCAGAGACTGGCGAAAAACACTTTCGTTTGAAAGGGGTTGCCAAGCTTCCAAAAAACTACTAGTTTGCTGAAATCTCAGCAAACATTTTTTCACCAAATCTTGATGTACTTGGTGGTAATGATCAGTTCACTAAGCCCACTTGGCAGCCCAATTTTCACTCTCCTAGGTTCAAGCGTTCATTTCCTGTAGCAGTTTGAATTTTTAGGTTTCACTCTGTTTTCTCCTACATAGATAGTTGTGTTTGGAATTCTAAATAAAAAACGGTTTGTTGTAGCTCCTTGAAACTTGACAAAATGAAGTAGTTCTAAGTTCTATCTCTATGGTTTGTTTCCTCTTGAAGTAACCCATGCAGAGACTTGCAAAAAACACTTTCGTTTGAAAGGGGTTGCCAAGCTTCCAAAAAACTACTAGTTTGCTGAAATCTCAGCAAATATTTTTTCACCAAATCTTGATGATACTTGGTGGTAATGATCAGTTCACTAAGCCCACTTGGGTGCCCAATTTTCACTCTTCTAGGTTCAAGCGTTCGTTTCCAGTAACAGTTTGAATTTCTAGGTTTCACTCTGTTTTCTCCTACATAGATAGCTGTGTTTGGAATTGTAAATCAAACACGGTTTTTCCTAGCTACTTGAAATGTGACCAAATGAAGTAGTTCTAAGTTCTATCTTTATGGTTTGTTTCCTCTTGAAGTTCCCCATGCAGAGACTGGCGAAAAACACTTTCGTTTGAAAGGGGTTGCCAAGCTTTCAAAAAACTACTAGTTTGCTGAAATCTCAGCAAACATTTTTTCACCAAATCTTGATGATACTTGGTGGTAATGATCAGTTCACTAAGCCCACTTGGCTGCCCAATTTTCACTCTTCTAGGTTCAAGCGTTCGTTTCCAGTAACACTTTGAATTTTTAGGTTTCACTCTGTTTTCTGCTATATAGATAGATGTGTTTAAAACTCTAAATCAAACACGGTTTGTGCTTGCTCCTTTAAACTTGACCAAATGAAGTAGTTCTAAGTTCTATCTCTATGGTTTGTTTTCTCTTGAAGTACCCCATGCAGAGACTGGCGAAAAACACTTTCCTTTGAAAGGGGTTGCCAAGCTTCCAAAAAACTACTTGTTTGCTGAAATCTCAGCAAACATTTTTTCACCAAAACTTGATGATACTTGCTGGTAATGATCAGTTCACTAAGCCCACTTGGCTGCCCAATTTTCACTCTTCTAGGTTCAAGCGTTCGTTTCCAGTAACACTTTGAATTTTTAGGTTTCACTCTGTTTTCTCCTACATAGATAGTTGTGTTTGGAATTCTAAATCAAAAACGGTTTGTGGTAGCTCCTTGAAACTTGACAAAATGAAGTAGTTCTAAGTTCTATCTCTATGGTTTGTTTCCTCTTGAAGTACCCCATGCAGAGACTGGCAAAAAACACTTTCGTTTGAAAGGGGTTGCCAAGCTCCAAAAAACTACTAGTTTGCTGAAATCTCAGCAAACATTTTTTCAACAAATCTTGATGATACTTGGTTTTAATGATCAGTTCACTTAGCCCACTTGGCTGCCCAATTTTCACTCTTCTAGGTTCAAGCGTTCGTTTCCTGTAGCAGTTTAAATTTTTAGGTTTCACTCTCTTTTCTCCTACATAGATAGCTGTGTTTGGAATTCTAAATCAAACACGGTTTGTGCTAGCTCCTTGAAACTTGACAAAATGAATTAGTTCTAAGTTCTATCTCTATGGATTGTTTCCTCTTGAAGTACCCCGTGCAGAGACTTGCAAAAAACACTTTCGTTTGAAAGGGGTTGCCAAGCTTATAAAAAGCTACTAGTTTGCTGAAATCTCAGCAAACATTTTTCACCAAATCTTGATGGTACTTGATGGTAATGATCAGTTCACTAAGGCCACTTGGCTGCCCAATTTTCACTCTTCTAGGTTCAAGCCTTCGTTTCCAGTAACAGTTTGAATTTTTAGATTTCACTCTGTTTTCTCCTACATAGATAGCTGTGTTTGGAATTCTAAATCAAACACGGTTTGTGCTAGCTCCTTGAAACTTGACAAAATGAAGTAGTTCTAAGTTCTATCTTTATGGTTTGTTTCCTCTTGAAGTACCCCATGCAGAGACTGGCGAAAAACACTTTGGTTTGAAAGGGGTTGCCAAGCTTCCAAAAAACTACTAGTTTGCTGATCTCAGCAAATATTTTTTCACCAAATCTTGATGATACTTGGTGGTAATGATCAGTTCACTAAGCCCACTTGGGTGCCCAATTTTCACTCTTCTAGGTTCAAGCGTTCGTTTCCAGTAACAGTTTGAATTTCTAGGTTTCACTCTGTTTTCTCCTACATAGATAGCTGTGTTTGGAATTGTAAATCAAACACGGTTTGTGCTAGCTACATGAAACGTGACCAAATGAAGTAGTTCTAAGTTCTATCTCTATGGTTTGTTTCCTCTTGAAGTTCCCCATGCAGAGACTGGCGAAAAACACTTTCGTTTGAAAGGGGTTGCCAAGCTTTCAAAAAACTACTAGTTTGATGAAATCTCAGCAAACATTTTTTCACCAAATCTTGATGATACTTGGTGGTAATGATCAGTTCACTAAGCCCACTTGGCTGCCCAATTTTCACTCTTCTAGGTTCAAGCGTTCGTTTCCAGTAACACTTTGAATTTTTAGGTTTCACTCTGTTTTCTGCTATATAGATAGATGTGTTTAAAACTCTAAATCAAACACGATTTGTGCTAGCTCCTTAAAACTTGACCAAATGAAGTAGTTCTAAGTTCTATCTCTATGGTTTGTTTCCTCTTGAAGTACCCGATGCAAAGACTGGCGAAAAACACTTTCGTTTGAAAGGGGTTGCCAAGCTTCCAAAAAACTACTAGTTTGCTGAAATCTCAGCAAACATTGTTTCACCAAAACTTGATGATACTTGGTGGTAATGATCAGTTCACTAAGAACACTTGGCTGCCCAATTTTTATTCTTCTAGGTTGAAGCATTCGTTTCCAGTAACAGTCTGAATTTTTAGGTTTCATTCCTTTTTTTCCTACATAGATAGCTGTGTTTGGAATTCTAAATCAAACACGGTTTGTGCTAGCTCCTTGAAACTTGACCAAATGAAGTAGTACTAAATTCTATCTCTATGGTTTGTTTCCTCTTGAAGTACCCCATGGAGAGACTGGTGAAAAACACTTTCGTTTGAAAGGGGTTGCCAAGCTTCCAAAAAACTACTAGTTTGCTGAAATCTCAGCAAACATTTTTTCACCAAATCTTGATGACACTTGGTGGTAATGATCAGTTCACTAAACCCAATTGGCTGCCCAATTTTCACTCTTCTAGGTTCAAGCGTTCGTTTCCAGTAACAGTTTGAATTTTTAGCTTTCACTCTGATTTCTCCTACATAGATAGCTGTGTTTGGAATTCTAAATCAAACACGGTTTGTGCTAGCTCCTTGAAACTTGACAAAATGAAGTAGTTCTAAGTTCTATCTTTATGGTTTGTTTCCTCTTGAAGTACCCCATGCAGAGACTGGCGAAAAATACTTTGGTTTGAAAGGGGTTGCCAAGCTTCCAAAAAACTACTAGTTTGCTGATCTCAGCAAATATTTTTTCACCAAATCTTGATGATACTTGTTGGTAATGATCAGTTCACTAAGCCCACTTGGGTGCCCAATTTTCACTCTTCTAGGTTCAAGCGTTCGTTTCCAGTAACAGTTTGAATTTCTAGGTTTCACTCTGTTTTCTCCTACATAGATAGCTGTGTTTGGAATTGTAAATCAAACACGGTTTGTGCTAGCTACATGAAACGTGACCAAATGAAGTAGTTCTAAGTTCTATCTCTATGGTTTGTTTCCTCTTGAAGTTCCCCATGCAGAGACTGGCGAAAAACACTTTCGTTTGAAAGGGGTTGCCAAGCTTTCAAAAAACTACTAGTTTGATGAAATCTCAGCAAACATTTTTTCACCAAATCTTGATGATACTTGGTGGTAATGATCAGTTCACTAAGCCCACTTGGCTGCCCAATTTTCACTCTTCTAGGTTCAAGCGTTCGTTTCCAGTAACACTTTGAATTTTTAGGTTTCACTCTGTTTTCTGCTATATAGATAGATGTGTTTAAAACTCTAAATCAAACACGATTTGTGCTAGCTCCTTTAAACTTGACCAAATGAAGTAGTTCTAAGTTCTATCTCTATGGTTTGTTTCCTCTTGAAGTACCCGATGCAGAGACTGGCGAAAAACACTTTCGTTTGAAAGGGTTTGCCAAGCTTCCAAAAAACTACTGGTTTGCTGAAATCTCAGCAAACATTGTTTCACCAAAACTTGATGATACTTGGTGGTAATGATCAGTTCACTAAGAACACTTGGCTGCCCAATTTTTATTCTTCTAGGTTGAAGCATTCGTTTCCAGTAACAGTCTGAATTTTTAGGTTTCATTCCTTTTTTTCCTACATAGATAGCTGTGTTTGGAATTCTAAATCAAACACGGTTTGTGCTAGCTCCTTGAAACTTGACCAAATGAAGTAGTACTAAATTCTATCTCTATGGTTTGTTTCCTCTTGAAGTACCCCATGGAGAGACTGGTGAAAAACACTTTCGTTTGAAAGGGGTTGCCAAGCTTCCAAAAAACTACTAGTTTGCTGAAATCTCAGCAAACATTTTTTCACCAAATCTTGATGACACTTGGTGGTAATGATCAGTTCACTAAGCCCAATTGGCTGCCCAATTTTCACTCTTCTAGGTTCAAGCGTTCGTTTCCAGTAACAGTTTGAATTTTTAGCTTTCACTCTGATTTCTCCTACATAGATAGTTGTGTTTGGAATTCTAAATCAAAAACGGTTTGTGGTAGCTCCTTGAAACTTGACAAAATGAAGTAGTTCTAAGTTCTATCTCTATGGTTTGTTTCCTCTTGAAGTACCCCATGGAGAGACTTGCAAAAAACACTTTCGTTTGAAACGGGTTGCCAAGCTTCCAAAAAACTACTAGTTTGCTGAAATCTCAGCAAACATTTTTTCACCAAATCTTGATGATACTTGGTGGTAATGATCAGTTCTCTAATCCCACTTGGCTCCCCAATTTTTATTCTTCTAGGTTGAAGCATTCGTTTCCAGTAACAGTTTGAATTTTTAGGTTTCACTCTGTTTTCTCCTACATAGATAGCTGTGTTTGGAATTCTAAATCAAACACGGTTTGTGCTAGCTCCTTGAAACTTGACCAAATGAAGTAGTTCTAAGTTCTATCTCTATGGTTTGTTTCCTCTTGAAATTCCCCATGCAGAGACTGGCAAAAAACACTTTCGTTTGAAACGGGTTGCCAAGCTTCCAAAAACCTACTAGTTTGCTGAAATCTCAGCAAACATTTTTTCACCAAATCTTGATGATACTTGGTGGTAATGATCAGTTCACTAAGCCCACTTGGCTGCCCAATTTTCACTCTTCTAGGTTCAAGCGTTCGTTTCCAGTAACACTTTGAATTTTTAGGTTTCACTCTGTTTTCTGCTATATAGATAGATGTGTTTGAAACTCTAAATCAAACACGGTTTGTGCTAGCTCCTTGAAACATGACCAAATGAAGTAGTTCTAAGTTATATCTCTATGGTTTGTTTCCTCTTGAAGTACCCCATGCAGAGACTGGCAAAAAACACTTTCGTTTGAAAGGGGTTGCCAAGCTTCCAAAAAACTACTAGTTTGCTGAAATCTCAGCAAACATTTTTTCAACAAATCTTGATGATACTTGGTGGTAATGATCAGTTCACTAAGCCCACTTGGCTGCCCAATTTTTATTCTTCTAGGTTGAAGCATTCGTTTCCTGTAACAGTTTGAATTTTTAGTTTTCACTCTCTTTTCTCCTACATAGATATCTGTGTTTGGAATTCTATATCAAACACAGATTGTGCTAGCTCCTTGAAACTTGACCAAATGAAGTAGTTCTAAGTTCTATCTCTATGGTTTGTTTCCTCTTGAAGTTCCCCATGCAGAGACTGGCGAAAAACTCTTTCGTTTGAAAGGGGTTGCCAAGCTTCCAAAAAACTACTAGTTTGCTGAAATCTCAGCAAACATTTTTTCACCAAATCTTGATGATACTTGGTGGTAATGATCAGTTCACTAAGCCCACTTGGCTGCCCAATTTTCACTCTTCTAGGTTCAAGCGTTCGTTTCCAGTAACACTTTGAATTTTTAGGTTACACTCTGTTTTCTCCTACAAAGATAGCTGTGTTTGGAATTCTAAATCAAACACGGTTTGTGCTAGCTCCTTGAAACTTGACCAAATGAAGTAGTTCTAAGTTCTATCTCTATGGTTTGTTTCCTTTTGAAGTTCCCAATGCAGAGACTGGCGAAAAACTCTTTTGTTTGAAAGGGGTTGCCATTTTAGAAAAAACTACTAGTTTGCTGAAATCTCAGCAAACATTTTTTCACCAAATCTTGATGATACTTGGTGGTAATGATCAGTTCACTAAGCCCACTTGGCTGCCCAATTTTCACTCTTCTAGGTTGAAGCATTCGTTTCCAGTAACAGTTTGAATTTTTAGTTTTCACTCTCTTTTCTCCTACATAGATAGCTGTGTTTGGAATTCTAAATCCAACACGGTTTGTGCTAGCTCCTTGAAACTTGACAAAATGAAGTTGTTCTAAGTTCTATCTCTAAGGATTGTTTCCTCTGGAAGTACCCCATGGAGAGACATGCAAAAAACACTTTCGTTTGAAAGGGGTTTCCAAGCTTCAAAAAACAACTAGTTTTCTTAAATCTCAGCAAACATATTTCACCAAATCTTGATGATACTTGGTGGTAATGATCAGTTCACTAAGCCCACTTGGCTGCCCAATTTTCACTCTTCTAGGTTCAAGCGTTCGTTTCCATAACAGTTTGAATTTTTAGGTTTCACTCTGTTTTCTCCTACATAGATAGCTGTGTTTGGAATTCTAAATCAAACACGGTTTGTGCTAGCTCCATGAAACTTGACCAAATGAAGTAGTTCTAAGTTCTATCTCTATGGTTTGTTTCCTCTTGAAGTACCCCATGCAGAGACTGGCGAAAAACACTTTCGTTTGAAAGGGGTTGCCAAGCTTCCAAAAAACTACTAGTTTGCTGAAATCTCAGCAAACATTTTTTCACCAAATCTTGATGATACTTGGTGGTAATGATCAGTTCACTAAGCCCACTTGGCTGCCCAATTTTCACTCTTCTAGGTTCAAGCGTTCGTTTCCAGTAACAGTTTTAATTTTTAGGTTTCACTCTGTTTTCTCCTACATAGATAGCTGTGTTTGGAATTCTGTATCCAACACGGATTTTGCTAGCTCCTTGAAACTTGACCAAATGAAATAGTTCTAAGTTCTATCTCTATGGTTTCTTTCCTCTTGAAGTTCCCCATGCAGAGACTGGCGAAAAACACTTTCCTTTGAAAGGGGTTGCCAAGCTTCCAAAAAACTACTAGTTTGCTGAAATCTCAGCAAACATTTTTTCACCAAATCTTGATGATACTTGGTGGTAATGATCAGTTCACTAAGCCCACTTGGCTGCCCAATTTTCACTCTTCTAGGTTCAAGCGTTCGTTTCCAGTAACACTTTGAATTTTTAGGTTTCACTCTGTTTTCTCCTACATAGATAGCTGTGTTTGGAATTCTAAATCAAACACGGTTTGTGCTACCTCCTTGAAACGTGACCAAATGAAGTAGTTCTAAGTTCTATCTCTAAGGTTTGTTTCCTCTTGAAGTACCCCATGCAGAGACTGGCGAAAAACACTTTCGTTTGAAAGGGGTTGCCAAGCTTCCAAAAAACTACTAGTTTGCTGAAATCTCAGTAAACATTTTTTCACCAAATCTTGATGATACTTGGTGGTAATGATCAGTTCACTAAGCCCACTTGTCTGCCCAATTTTCACTTTTCTAGGTTCAAGCGTTCGTTTCCAGTAACACTTTGAATTTTTAGGTTTCACTCTGTTTTCTGCTATATAGATAGATGTGTTTAAAACTCTAAATCAAACACGATTTGTGCTAGCTCCTTTAAACTTGACCAAATGAAGTAGTTCTAAGTTCTATCTCTATGGTTTGTTTCCTCTTGAAGTACCCGATGCAGAGACTGGCGAAAAACACTTTCGTTTGAAAGGGTTTGCCAAGCTTCCAAAAAACTACTGGTTTGCTGAAATCTCAGCAAACATTGTTTCACCAAAACTTGATGATACTTGGTGGTAATGATCAGTTCACTAAGAACACTTGGCTGCCCAATTTTTATTCTTCTAGGTTGAAGCATTCGTTTCCAGTAACAGTCTGAATTTTTAGGTTTCATTCCTTTTTTTCCTACATAGATAGCTGTGTTTGGAATTCTAAATCAAACACGGTTTGTGCTAGCTCCTTGAAACTTGACCAAATGAAGTAGTACTAAATTCTATCTCTATGGTTTGTTTCCTCTTGAAGTACCCCATGGAGAGACTGGTGAAAAACACTTTCGTTTGAAAGGGGTTGCCAAGCTTCCAAAAAACTACTAGTTTGCTGAAATCTCAGCAAACATTTTTTCACCAAATCTTGATGACACTTGGTGGTAATGATCAGTTCACTAAGCCCAATTGGCTGCCCAATTTTCACTCTTCTAGGTTCAAGCGTTCGTTTCCAGTAACAGTTTGAATTTTTAGCTTTCACTCTGATTTCTCCTACATAGATAGTTGTGTTTGGAATTCTAAATCAAAAACGGTTTGTGGTAGCTCCTTGAAACTTGACAAAATGAAGTAGTTCTAAGTTCTATCTCTATGGTTTGTTTCCTCTTGAAGTACCCCATGGAGAGACTTGCAAAAAACACTTTCGTTTGAAACGGGTTGCCAAGCTTCCAAAAAACTACTAGTTTGCTGAAATCTCAGCAAACATTTTTTCACCAAATCTTGATGATACTTGGTGGTAATGATCAGTTCTCTAATCCCACTTGGCTCCCCAATTTTTATTCTTCTAGGTTGAAGCATTCGTTTCCAGTAACAGTTTGAATTTTTAGGTTTCACTCTGTTTTCTCCTACATAGATAGCTGTGTTTGGAATTCTAAATCAAACACGGTTTGTGCTAGCTCCTTGAAACTTGACCAAATGAAGTAGTTCTAAGTTCTATCTCTATGGTTTGTTTCCTCTTGAAATTCCCCATGCAGAGACTGGCAAAAAACACTTTCGTTTGAAACGGGTTGCCAAGCTTCCAAAAACCTACTAGTTTGCTGAAATCTCAGCAAACATTTTTTCACCAAATCTTGATGATACTTGGTGGTAATGATCAGTTCACTAAGCCCACTTGGCTGCCCAATTTTCACTCTTCTAGGTTCAAGCGTTCGTTTCCAGTAACACTTTGAATTTTTAGGTTTCACTCTGTTTTCTGCTATATAGATAGATGTGTTTGAAACTCTAAATCAAACACGGTTTGTGCTAGCTCCTTGAAACTTGACCAAATGAAGTAGTTCTAAGTTATATCTCTATGGTTTGTTTCCTCTTGAAGTACCCCATGCAGAGACTGGCAAAAAACACTTTCGTTTGAAAGGGGTTGCCAAGCTTCCAAAAAACTACTAGTTTGCTGAAATCTCAGCAAACATTTTTTCAACAAATCTTGATGATACTTGGTGGTAATGATCAGTTCACTAAGCCCACTTGGCTGCCCAATTTTTATTCTTCTAGGTTGAAGCATTCGTTTCCTGTAACAGTTTGAATTTTTAGTTTTCACTCTCTTTTCTCCTACATAGATATCTGTGTTTGGAATTCTATATCAAACACAGATTGTGCTAGCTCCTTGAAACTTGACCAAATGAAGTAGTTCTAAGTTCTATCTCTAT